>NC_079395.1:2395116-2624822 GCF_029220125.1 Pseudoliparis swirei
ACTCCACCTCCTCGACCGGTGCCTCGAGGAATGTGAGTATTAATATGACTTGGTGGAGTCGATTCATTCAGGCAGACATATTCTTCATGGCTCAGCCAGGTTTCAGTTAGGCAACATAAATCAATGTGATTATCTGATATTAAATCATTTAGTAACACAGCTTTAGATGACAGAGATCGAATATTTAGGAGACCACATTTAATAGACCTATTTTGTTGCACTGCTGAAATAATGGTGTTAACTTGTATAAGGTTATTGTGTACGACTCCTCTTCTGCTTACTTTTGATTTATTTAATTGAAGTGGCCGTGGGACAGACACAGTCTCTACTCTAAAGTCATGGGTGGGTAACTGCTCGAATGGAAGAGCAGAGAAGGGTGTTAAACTACAACTCTGCTCCCGGTTCCTGATCTGAACCCTGGGTTGTCATGGATTAAGTCCGGTGATCAACTTGGTCATATTCGCAGAAATGAGACGCGCTCCGTCCAACGTGGGATGGATGCCGCTCTCCTCATCAGATCAGGCTTTCCCAGAAAGTCTTCCAGTTGTCTACGTAGCCCACATTATTCGCTGGGCACCACTCGACAGCCAGCGGTTGAAAGACGACATTCGGCTATACAATCGTCTGTCTGCAAATTTGGGAGAGGGCCAGAAAATTACGGTGTCCGACAACGTCTTGGCATAAGCACACCGATTCCACATTAATTTAGTGACTTCGACCGACGGGCTCGGCGTCATTACCACCGGCGTATTACAATCTGACTGTATCTCCGCTTGTCCTTAGCCAGCAGCTTCAAACAAGACTCCGTCGCCCGCTCTGGCCCGGAGGCACACGACTCTGGTCCGGGCCGCTATTTTCACGTTCCTGACGATAGAGCTCCCGATAACCAGGTGTGTTCCTCAGCGGGTGTGTCGCTGAGCAGGAAAACTGGTTCAAACGTGAAGTGGTTGGTGCACAGCGGGCTTCTGTGTAGACTTACTACTCCTGCGAACAGTTACCCACGATCCGCTGATCGGGCACCACCGGAGAACAGCTAGCAGCTGACTGTAGCTCAGCGCCGACTACGGGAGGGCGGGCTAACTAGCATAGCTGTCTGAGCTCGATGGCGGAGCCGTGCATCTAACCCACTTAGACCTGCCTCCAACCTAGCAAATAAACTACACTTGTTGCATGTATCGTTATCATTAAGGGAGGCAGGGGGATAACTATACATGAGACACACTGAGCAAGAGGGAGCGGGAGGGAGAGAAGAAGAAGTCATGCTCGCTGTTGAGCTGGCAACCAGAGCTTACCGGAAGAGTGAGATGATGCGTTCAGGAGCAGCTGTAGAGACGCTGTAGAAGGACAGAATACCTGCTCTGTGATCCAGGTACACTCCTAATCTGGAGGACTGAGGACCAGAGACGGGAGTTTGGACTTTGTTGTGGAAAAATGTAAAAATGTTATTGAAACAATCTAACGCCCAAGATTTATTATTGTATGCAAACACACATTCATCCCAGCTCCCTGTTCTGATGATATTCTTGTATGAGACGGCTACATCAACTCCTCTTCCTGTATTAAATAGGTAAATGAAATATAATAATCATGTTATAATTAAACCACACAGCAATGTCACGAATGAACATTAAAATGCATCGATAGCAATAATCTAACAGTATAATATGTAATAATCTAACGATGACTGAGCCCATTTTCGCCCAACGATAAATACTTTTGGAGAACCACTTGGTGTTCATGTTCTCATAGAACCTTGCAGACTTTGACTGGAGCCAGAACCTTTGAGCAGGATTCTTTTGTCCCGGAGCGTGTGTGTTGCTGCTCGTCTTTCTGCTGACGACCTGAAACGCCAAGACGCCTGATGGAGCGAGGCCACGCCTCCTGAGGATGGAGAGGCACAGCCACTCGGGCAACGCCAAGAAGAAAGAGACTGTCTGTGAGGGACGGCGAATCGGAGAAGCAGACAGGCAGACGGACAGACATGCAATAGAGAGAGAGAGAGAGAGAGGCAGACATATGTCCAGACAGACAAGGGAGTTGGAAGCTCACCTGGGCCTTTCTTCCTGTAGTCAGACACACCTGAGAGAGCACACAGTGAGAGAGCAGCCATCTTAGCGTGGGCTTTTTATTGTTGCTGTCAACAAGTACATTTTATTTAGTGTAAGTGGGCGTGACTCCTAAATGACCAACACATTGTGTGACTGTATACGTTATGTTTTTATTTAACCCCACATGCTTTACTTTCTTGTCTGTGCACTTTCAAGATTCAAGATTCAAGATTCAAGATGTTTTATTTGTCACATACACACACAGGGTGTGCAGTGAAATGAAAGTGGCAATGCTCAGCAGGAATGTGCAAGGGCAACAAGTACACTATTTACAATAAAAAACAACACAATATTTACACTAAGTGTGTGTGTGTGTGTGTGTGTGTGTGTGCCTAAGAGGGCAGTTGTGTGGGTCTATGTGGGGGTCCTGGTGAGGTCGGAGTTCACAATCCTGATGGCCTGAGGAAAGAAACTCCGTCTCAGTCTCTCTGTTCTTGCAGCGTGACTACGGAGGCGCCTGCCTGACCGCAGCAGCTGAAACAGTCTGTTGTTGGGGTGGTGAGGATCCTTCATGATCCTGCCGGCTCTGGTTCTGCACCTCCTGGTGTACAAGTCCTGCAGGGTGGGGAGTGTAGTTCCAATAGTGCGCTCATTACTATCCGCTACACTCTGCAGAGCCTTCCTGTCCTGAGCGGAGCAGTTGCCAAACCAGGCTGTGATGCTTCCTGTCAGACGCTCTCTACAGCTCCAGAGTAGAAGGACTGAAGGATCCTCTGGGAAACTTTAAATTTCCTCAGCTGCCTGAGGTGGTAGAGGCGCTGCCTTGCCTTTCTCACCAGAGTGTCTGTGTTTGTTGACCATGTCAGATCCTCGGTGATGTGGACTCCCAGGTATTTATACCCGCTCACCCTCTCCACAGTAGTCCCGTTAATCCCCAGTGGTGAGTACGTCCTCTGTTGTTGTACCCTCCTAAAGTCCACAATCAGCTCCTTAGTTTTGGTGACATTCATGATGAGGCTGTTGTCCTGGCACCAGAGTGACAGATCAGCAACTTCCTCCAGGTAGGCCTTCTCGTTGTCGGAGATCAGGCCCACCACCACTGTGTCATCCGCAAACTTGATGATGGTGTTGAGCTGAACCTGGCCACACAGTCATGTGTACAGGAGTACAGTAGGGGCTGAGGACGCAACCCTGGGGGATCCTGTGTTCAGGGTGAGGATTTGAGGTGTGTCTGCCCACCCTGACCACCTGTGGCCTGGTGGTCAGGAAGTCCAGGATCCAAGCACACAGGGGGGTGTTCAGTCCCAGCTCAATCAGCTTGCCGGCCAGTCTGGAGGGGACTATGGTGTTGAAAGCTGAACTATAATCAATGAACAGCAGTCTCACATAGCCCCCACTCTGGCTGTCCAGATGAGAGAGTGTGGTGTGCAGTACCTGGGAGACAGCATCATCTGTGGATCTGTTTGGGCGATAAGCAAACTGCAGCGGGTCCATGGAGGAAGGGAGGAAGGCGCAGATGTAGTCCTTTATCAGCCTCTTTGATGCATGTATTAAATGTAGAAGTGACTCCACCCGTCTGTGAGTCCTGTGTTTCCGGTCCAGTGGCCTCTGGCCCCAGTGCATTCTGGGTGTTTCCCTGAGGGGGAACCAGAGGGTTGGCGCCTCGCTTCCACAGCGACACCGTGAGTCAGGACACAGTGGACCGGAAATGCAGAAGCACTCAGCTGGGGAGCGCTCACCTCTTTCACATCCCTGGTTCAGACACTTAAAGGCACAGCACACACACCACATGCAGGAAACAGGTTCACACTCGTGACCTCCAGAGGAGCCGACCTCCGGGTTTGAGAAGTGAAGCCGACGCACGGAAAGAACCTGAACGTTACATGAAACCTTCAGTGAAGTCTGTGAGATGTGTTGGACCACCACCTCAGTTATGGAAAAGAACGATGAGACATTTACTGATTATGATACTTTATTTTATAATGCAACACAGTACATCATGTGTACGTTGATTGGGAAAACAACAACAACAACAACAACATTTCGTCTCACAAATGTCTTAATAGAATAATTTGCATGAAGTTCTAAGAACAAAATATCTCCGATAAAGAAGCTCTGGTGCTTTCTCTCTTTAAGACCCATGCAGAGGAAGAGAAACTTAAATTAAAGAATACATCAATAACAATATTCATCAAACATTTAGAGCTCAGAGCATTTTACATTTCCCTGCAGATAAATATGAGTTCAGGTAAACAAAGAGCATCATGAGCAGTGAGAGCCTCCATGACTCAACACACACAGGAAGGAGCGCCACTGTGGCAGCGGGGTGTGCGGAAGCACAGCTGCAGAGTGGGTGGAGCGGGGGTGTGGTTCAGGGAACGGTGTCTGATTGTCATCAGCTGGACTGATTGGTAATTAGATTGGTAATCAGTCCAGCTGATGATCTGTGTTTATGTGTCTGAGTCTGTCTCCATAAAGGAGCTGGACAGAAGGAAGATCGGGAGCGTGGGGAGCAGAGACACAGTCTGTGGTGCTAATAAACTTTATGAACGAACATTCCTCTGGATGCTTATTCCTTGTGAGTGCTTAGGGGGGGGGAACCTACTGGACGGTTACACACCTGCCAAACGTGGAGCCCTTCTTTTTTTGTTGTTGAAGACAAAGCTCATGGAGCGCAGCCAGCAGCACCCAGATCAGCCAACCCAGCCATGGATTCAGCTGGGGCAGATGCTGGAGGGGATGGCAGCAATGCTGCAGGACCAGGTGGAGGCAGGCCGGCAGACACTGGGGAAGCTCCTGGCCCAGGCAGAGGAGCAGACTCGCGCCCTGGAACGGCTCGCCGCCCAGACTGCTGCGGCCACACATATCCCTTCCCCCTTGGCGGGGGTGGCGCTCCAAAAGATGACGGCGGGGGACGACGCGCAGTCGTTCCTGGAGACTTTTGAGACGGTGGCGGAGGCATGCGGCTGGCCAGCGGGGGAGTGGGCGATTCGCCTCTTGCCCCTGCTCACCGGGGAGGCACAGACTGCGGCCAGTGGCGGCTGGTGCAATTTTTTTGGGGGGGGGGGGGGCGCAGTTTAAATAGCACTCAACAATGAGAAGAAAAGAGGTTTTGAGTAGAATATTGTAAAAAACAAAGCTTTATTTCAAGAAAACACCATGCTCAACACTGTCCAATAACAACTATCAACACACTGTAACTTTGGGCATGAGAGGTTCAGAGCAGCTTTAAGAAACATTGGGTTGGGTTTCAGAGGTTTACAAAATAAAAGAGTTTCACCCTCACATGAAAGAGGTTCAGAGCAGAATAGAGTAAGAAAGAGATCACATGTTACATTGGGTGACAGAGTAGAGCCACTACTGTAAAGACAAGTAGCCTCCTCTCTTAAAGTGGTCAAACTTCTCCATAACTCTCTGGTTAAAGTCAATCATGTCTGTAACCAGCCTGTTTCATTATTCTTGAGGGAATGTGTCTGTTTTTCAGAACTTCTTCGTTGTGTTTCGATGCCAGTTCGGTCTCCTTCGCCTGCTCTGCAAGCAGGGCTAGCTTCAGGCTGTTAGCGAGTTAGCTTCATGCTATTAGCTAGATAACTGGCCTCCTCTGTCCTATCTGCTCTCCCCTCAACTGACTGCTTCTCACTCATGCATCCTAACTCTGCCGCAGACACTCTCCTCTCTTCCCTGTCTTCATCTCTTGATTCTCTTTGTCCTTTTAAGACACGACCGGTTCGGAAATCCTCTCCCGGCTCCGTGGTTGTCGGACCTCTTGCGCGAGAGAGCCACCCTGCAAGCGACGGAAAGAAAATGGCGAATCGAATCAAGCGGAAGACTTGCTCTTCTATCAATCTCTCCTCTCCTCCTTCTCTTCCTCTATCTCTGCAGCCAAAAGCTCGTTCTACCTGACCAAAATTCAGTCTTCCTTCTCTAACCCCAAAAACTCTTCTATCTTTTCCAACCTCCTTGATTCCCCTGTCCTCCTCCTTCCACCCTTTTGCCGAGCCACTTTGTCGACTACTTTACAAACAAGATAGACGACATACGCTCCTCCTTTACAAATCCATCTTCTATCACCTCACCAACACTAACTTCTTCATCCCCCCTTTCCTCTTTCACCCCTTGTCTCCCAATCAAGTTCTTAGCTTGGTGACCTCCGCCCGACCGACCACCTCGCGCCTTGACCCCGTCCTCCCATTCTCCAGGCTATTGCTCCTGACCTTCTGACCTTCCTCACCCATCTTATTAACAGCTCACTCTCAACTGGCTGTTTCCCCAACTCTCTGAAGGAGGCGAGAGTCAACCCTCTCCTGAAGAAACCCACGCCCGACCCATGTGAAGTCAGCAACTACAGACCGGTCTCTCTACCTTTTCTCTCAAAACTCTGGAGCGAGCTATCTTGAGCCAAGTGTCCTCCTATCTCCACAGTAACAACCTTCTTGACCCTCACCAGTCTGGATTCAAGGCCGGCCACTCGACAGAGACTGCCCTCCTGGCTGTCTCTGAGCAGCTTCACACTGCTAGAGCAGCCTCTCTCCTCTGTCCTTATCCTTCTCGACCTTTCTGCAGCATTTGACACCGTGAACCACCAGATCCTTATCTCTTCTCTTCAGGACCTGGGGATCTCAGGCACTGCACTCGCTCTTTTCTCTTCCTACCTTAAAGACCGCACCTACTGGTAACTTGGAGAGGATCTGTGTCTGATCCTTGTCCTCTCACTACTGGGGTTCCTCAAGGCTCCGTCCTGGGTCCCCGCCTCTTCTCTCTGTACACAAATTCTCTCGGCTCTGTCATTCGTTCGCATGGCTTCTCCTACCATAGCTATGCTGATGACACCCAACTGATCTTCTCGTTCCACCGTCCGAAACACAGGTGGCGGCCTGAATCTGCCTGTCTGACTGACATCTCTCAGTGGATGTCTGCTGACCACCTGAAGATCAACCCTGACAAGACTGAGCTACTATTCCTTCCAGGAAAGGCTCCCACCCACGACCTGACTATCACCTTCAACAGCTCTGTGTTGGCCCCTACCCTGACTGCCAGGAACCTCGCGTGACACTCGAGAGTCAACTCTCCCTCACGGCCAACATCGCTGCGATGCGTCCTGTAGGTACATGCTGCACAACATCAGGAGAATACGTCCTCTTCTTACTCAGAAGGCGGCGAGGTTCTGATCCAGGCTCTGGTCATTTCACGCCTTGACTACTGCAACTCCTCCTGGCTGGTCTACCTGCTAAGGCCATCCGACCCTGCAGCTCATCCAGAATGCAGCAGCTCGACTGGTCTTCAGCCTCCCGAAATTCACCCACACCACTCAGCTCCTCCGCCTTCCACTGGTTACGGTGGCTGCTCGCATCCGCTTCAAAACACTGGTCCTGGCGTACCCATGCTCTAGACGGATCGGGCCCCGCTACATCCGGGATATGGTCACACCGACACCCGCACGTTCGCTCAACTCGGCAACAGCCAATCGACTTGTGCTGCACCGAGCTAATCACTCAACAGACTGTTTGCTGTCCTGGCTCCTCAGTGGTGGAACGAGCTCCCCACTGACATCAGGACAGCAGAAAGTCTCTACATCTTCCGTCGGAGACTGAAAACACACCTTTTCCGACTATATCTGGATTAAAACACAGATTAGCACTTCAGTGGCACTTAGATAGCACTTACTTATGGTACTTTTGTAGTTCGACTATGTTGAGGAAATGTTACTTCCTGTATTCTTGTTGTTCTTAGTTTGTACTCTAGGTTGAAATGCACTTATTGTAAGTCGCTTTGGATAAAAGCGTCTGCTAAATGACATGTAATGTAATGTAATAACTGCGGCAAGATTCGTGCTTTCCACTTGTCTGCAGCTCTTTAGATCCCTCCCCCCGTTGTAGTCCAGAGAGTTTCAGTCCCAGGACTTTGGAACAACAGACAGGGGAATCTAAACAGCGCATTACTCACTGAGCTCCAGCTGACAGCTCCGTTAGCTACCTGCTCCGGTAGCTCCGTGGAGCTCTCTGGGCTGAGGGAACGATACCGGTCTCTGATCTGCCGAATAGTCCAGTCACGTGAAATAATAAAACGATGTCATTGGCCAATGAGTGCACATTTTTGCGACCCAAGATTCACGTTTCATCCGCCAATGAGAAGCCGTCCTTGCCGATACGACTGAAATGTTTTCTCGATGCCGTACACACGTAGATCGCCTCGAAAAAGGAGGGTTTCTCCGTGATAATGGCGATATATTATATTTTTTCACATTAACTTAAGTGGTTGTTGACAGGCTGACGGTCTACCACACACATTTAGCCCGTCAACACGGTATATTTACTATTTAAATGATTTGGCATATAATGTTTTTTGACAGGATGTATTTTTTTTTCTTCTTTTTTTTTTTCATCAACATTTTAAGAGGGGCGGCGCCCTAGCGCCCCCTATGGACGAACCGCCACTGACTGCGGCTCTGGGGCTTCCCCCAGCAGCACGCCACAGTTATGGAAACGTGCGAAAGGCGGTGATGGATCGGCTGGGGCTGACTCCGGAGGATCACCGGCGGAGGTTTCGCAAGGCCACGATGGGGCCCGACGACCGGCCGTTTGCGTACGCGCAACGGCTGAGGGACGCCGCAACGAGGTGGCTGCAGCCCGGGAGCACAGGAGGGGCGCAGGCGGTGGTGGAGAAGGTCGTCGTGGAGCGGTTCATGGAGGGGCTGCCAACCGGAACAGCAGAGTGGGTCCGCTGTCACGGCCCCACGTCGCTGGAGGCCGCCATCACACTGGCGGAGGACCACCTGGCGGTTTATCCCGGCGGTCAGATGGACAGCGGCGGTGCACTGCCTCCGGCCAGGCCGACGTGGCCACTGATGCAACCCATACCGGCCCCAGCAAGCACCGGCACCCTTCCCAACCCACAGGTAGTCCCTCAAACACCAGGGCAGGAGTGTTGGCGGTGCAGGCGGCCCGGACACATCCGGTGGGAGTGTCCGCTGATGGAGGTGGGCCAGGTGATCCGGGTTGCCGGCTCTCCAACACCCTCCCCAGGTCCGGGAGTGACATACCGCGTACCGGTAAGAATCCAGGGGGGTATACATCAGGCAATGGTGGATTCCGGCTGTACACAGTCTATGATCCACCAGAGCCTGGTTCACCAGGGCATTGGTGGAGGCATTGTGGGTGAAGATAAGGTGTGTGCATGGGGACATTCACGAGTATCCCATAGTGTCAGCGGAAATTAGATACGGGGGGGGGGAAAGCATAACGTGAAGGTCGCGGTTAGCTCCCGCCTTACGCACCCGGTAATCTTGGGAACCGATTGGCCGGGCTTTGACAAGTTAATGGGGAAGGCTGCGGGGGTGCGTTCACGGCAGACAGGGTCATGCGGTGTGTGCGCCGTGCTCAGCGGTGACGCGAGGTTGTCCGACACTGCAGACGGGGAGGGGGAACCGGCGGAGCCTCGGATAGAGACTCCCCCGGCTTCCGAGTTTCACTCCATGGAAGATTTTCCACTCGAGCAGTCTCGGGACGATACTCTACGCTCAGCCTTTGACCAAGTGATACGAATTGATGGTCAGCTGGTGCGCCCTGACGCAGCGCAGACATATCCGCACTTCACATTGATCAGGGACAAACTGTACAGAGTGAGCCGTGACACTCACACAGGGCAGGAAAGCACCCAGTTGCTGGTGCCGAAGAGTCGCCGGGAAATTATTTTTCAGGCGGCTCACTATAACCCGATGGCTGGTCACATGGGGTGTGATAAAACTCTGGACCGGATAATGACCCGATTTTATTGGCCGGGCATCCGGGCGGATGTGCGCCGTTGGTGTGCGTCCTACCCGGAGTGTCAATTGGTAAACCCTCCGGCCATTCCGAGGGCACCTTTGCGCCCTATGCCGTTAATGGAGGTTCAATTTGAGCGAATCGCTATGGACCTCATCGGGCCATTTCACCGGAGTGCACGCGGATATCGCTTTGTTAGTCTTCGTGGATTACGCAACACGATACCCGGAGGCGGTGCCCTTGCGCAACATTTCTGCAAAGAGTGTCGCGCAGGCGCTGTTTCAGATCATCTCCCGAGTCGGAATCCCGAAAGAGATTCTGACTGACCGGGGCACCCAGTTCATGTCAAGAACACTGAGAGAACTTTACGGGTTACTGGGCATCAAGTCTATTCGGACCAGTGTGTACCACCCACAGACCGACGGTCTGGTGGAGCATCTGAATAAGACTTTGAAGTCCATGATCCGTAAATTTATTAATGACGATGAACGTAATTGGGATAAATGGCTTGACGCTCTGTTGTTTGCAGTACGGGAGGTTCCCCAGGCCTCCACGGGATTTTCTCCCTTTGAACTGTTGTTCGGCAGGACTCCACGGGGGGTGCTCGACCTCATTAAAGAAAACTGGGAGGAGGGGCCGAGCACCAGTAAAAACGAGATCCAACATGTCCTGGACCTGCGAGCAAAGCTCCACACACTGGGTCAGCTGTCACGTGAGAATTTGCTCCAGGCCCAGGAGCGTCAGCAGCGGCTGTACAACGGAGGTGCCAGGCTGAGACAATTCACACCGGGAGAGAAGGTACTTGTATTGCTTCTTCTTCCAGCTCTAAACTCCTCGCCAAGTGGCAAGCGCCCTTTGTGGTCACACGGCGAGTGGGGGATGTCGACTATGAGGTGGTGCGTTCTGATAGGGGCGGAGCTACACAGATTTACCACCTCAACCTCCTAAAAGCATGGAGGGAGGCGGAGTCTGTTTCTCTGGTGTCCTCGGTATCTGAGAGAGGAGCTGGGGCCTGAGGTCCCAAAATCCGGCCGCGCTCCTTTGTGAAGACCGTCTCTCCGGGACCCAGAAAACAGACATTGCCCAGTTGCAGAAGCAGTTTGCTGATGTGTTCTCTCTCCTTCCAGGACGCACAAACCTCATAGAGCACGAGATTGAGACTCCTCGGGGGGTGACAGTGCGGTCACGACCCTACAGGTTACCTGAACACAAGAGAAAGGTGGTTCAGCGGGAATTGGCTGCAATGCTGGAGATGGGGGTAATAGAAGAGTCCCACAGTGCCTGGTGTAGCCCCATTGTTCTTGTGGTCAAGAAGGATGGGTCTATACGGTTCTGCGTGGACTATCGCAGGGTGAACGATGTGTCACGGTTCGATGCTTACCCAATGCCCCGGGTCGACGAGCTCCTGGACCGACTGGGCACTGCGCGTTTCTTTACGACACTGGATCTAACCAAGGGCTACTGGCAGATTCCTCTGTCGCCAGAGTCTAAGGAAAAAACGGCCTTCTCCACTCCGTTTGGGTTATACCAATTCACCACGCTTCCCTTTGGGTTGTTCGGGGCCCCAGCCACGTTTCAACGCCTCATGTACCAGGTGCTGCGTCCGCACGCTGCATATGCTGCCGCCTACCTGGATGATGTGATCATACACAGCACCACCTGGGCGGAGCATGTGCGGCGGGTGGGCGCGGTGCTGGAATCCCTGAGGCAGGCGGGGCTTACGGCCAACCCGGGGAAGTGTGCAGTTGGACAGAGGGAGGTACGGTATCTGGGGTACCACTTGGGTGCCGGGCAGGTGCGCCCTCAGGTGGACAAGACCGCCATCGCAGCCTGCCCACGGCCCAGGACTAAAAAAGAGGTGAGGCAGTTTTTGGGGCTGGCGGGCTATTACAGGCGGTTCATCCCGAACTTTGCGGAGCTGACCAGCCCCTTGACTGACCTGACCCGGAAAGGTGCCTCAGATCCGGTCCAGTGGATGGAGCGGTGCCAGTTGGAGTTTGAGGAGGTAAAGCAAGCTCTGTGGGAACCACTCCTTCACACACCTAACTTCTCTCTCCCTTTTACTCTGCAGACTGATGTGTCGAACAGAGGGCTGGGGGCCGTTTTGTCCCAGCAGGTAGGGGGGTTTGACCGCCCCGTGCTGTACATCAGCCGCAAGCTGTCGGAGAGGGAGGGCAGGTACAGCACGGTGGAGAAGGAGTGCCTGGCCATCCGGTGGGTGGTCGACTCCCTGCGCTACTACCTCCTGGGACGCTCATTCACCCTCTGGTCGGACCATGCCCCGCTCCAATGGCTCCACCGCATGAAGGATACCAACGCCCGAATCACTCGGTGGTATCTGGCTTTACAGCCTTTTAATTTCAAGGTGATCCATAGGCCGGGGACGCAGATGGTTGTGGCTCTCCTGCTCCTCTCCCGCTCTCATGGGGGGGAGGGGGAGTAGGTTAGGCCGGATGTTGCCCCGGCCTAAGTCGGGGGGTGGAGGTATGTGGCAGCGGGGTGTGCGGAAGCACAGCTGCAGAGTGGGTGGAGCGGGGGTGTGGTTCAGGGAACGGTGTCTGATTGTCATCAGCTGGACTGATTGGTAATTAGATTTGTAATCAGTCCAGCTGATGATCTGTGTTTATGTGTCTGAGTCTGTCTCCATAAAGGAGCTGGACAGAAGGAAGATCGGGAGCGTGGGGAGCAGAGACACAGTCTGTGGTGCTAATAAACTTTATTAACGAACATTCCTCTGGATGCTTATTCCTTGTGGGTGCTTAGGGGGGGGGGGGGGAACCTCCAAGACGGTTACACACCTGTCACAGCCACCTACAGGAACTCAGACACCTACACAACAACAAGGAGAAGATGGACAAGTCCCACCCACAAGGTTTGATTGACAGGTGAAGAAAAGTCTGCTCAGAGACGATGATGGAAACAAAATAAGTTTAAGACTTAAAACACCGACTTTAACCAGATGTCCCTGAACTCACTTCTGTCTATTTGAGTTTACTGAACTCAGCAGTGTCTCCATTAGAATACTAATTAAACAAAAGTCCAGCATAGAGAGGCTGAGTGAATGTGGTCTGGACTCTGTGGAGGAGAGTCATGGTGTCAGAGACGCTGTAGAAGGACAGAATACCTGCTCTGTGATCCAGGTACACTCCTAATCTGGAGGACTGAGGACCAGAGACGGGAGTTTGGACTTTGTTGTGGAAAAATGTAAAAATGTTATTGAAACAATCTTACGCCCAAGATTTATTATTGTATCCAAACACACATTCATCCCAGCTCCCTGTTCTGATGATATTCTTGTATGAGACGGCTACATCAACTCTTCCTGTATTAAATAGGGAAATGAAATATAAATAATCATGTTATAATTAAACCACACAGCAATGTCACGAATGAACATTAAAATGCATCGATAGCAATAATCTAACAGTATAATATGTAATAATCTAACGATGACTGAGCCCATTTTCGCCCAACGATAAATACTTTTGGAGAACCACTTGGTGTTCATGTTCTCATAGAACCTTGCAGACTTTGACTGGAGCGAGAACCTTTGAGCAGGATTCTTTTGTCCCAGAGCATGTGTGTTGCTGCTCGTCTTTCTGACGTAAACGACTGAAGACGTCGTGACGCCCCGATGGAGCCGAGGCCACGCCTCCTCCTGAGGATGGAGAGGCACAGCGACTCCATCACTCGGGGCAACGCCGCAAAGGAGAGGTCCTGTCTGTGAGGGACGAGGCGACCGGAGAAGCAGACAGGCAGACGGACAGACATGCATGACACACAAAAAGAGAGAGAGAGATAAAGAGGCAGACAGATGTCCAGACAGACAGACAAGGGAGTTGGAAGCTCACCTGGGCCTTTATTCCTGTAGTCAGACACACCTGAGAGAGCACACAGTGAGAGAGCAGCCATCTTAGCGTGGGCTTTTTATTGTTGCCGTCAACAGGTACATTTTATTTAGTGTAAGTGGGCGTGACTCCTAAATGACCAATACATTGTGTGACTGTATACGTTATGTTTTTATTAGGGCTGTCAGCGTTAACGCGTTAATCTATGCGATTAATTTGGCCGCGTTAACGCACTAAAATATTTTAACGCAATTAACGCGTTTTTTTTTTTTTTAAACCGCAGTACGGTTTGACACTGTTTCGTTTTAAAACAATCATTTCTCCGCGAAAATAAGGAGCAGAAATCAGTTTAAACTCGTGGATGAATCAGTCGGTTTCCTCCTGCTCCTCCTCCGTCTCCCCTCTGATACACAGAGGAACGGAGGGCGACGTGTCGGGACACGCGGCGCGAAAGAACTCGTCACAGAAACCTTCACCGTGATTGGTCAATCCGTTTGTCTGTCAACATTTGGGAAAAACCAATGAACACTCAGTAAATCACAAAGGACCTCCCACCTCACAGGTTAGGCTCATTTAGCAGCCTTTCAGTCAGAGAACCAGAGGACACGGCGAGGACAATGAGGCTCATTTCAGAGCTGAGATTGTTCTGGAATGTTTGATGTAAAACACGTGGGGTGTGTCACATGCAAAAACTTTAAACGGTGAATTTAATTTATTTTGTAAAATGTATAAAATGAGCCCAGCCTCCAGAGGGTTAACGTGACATATGTGAATGTCAGTCAGTTACCAAGGCCACTGGTTCTGCTGTTGTTCAGTGTTAAAGATGACAGGACCAATGGGGTCTCAATATACTTTTTTTTACTAATCTGATGTTTCACTGAAGAAACAATTTATCATCCACGATATTAAATACCTCGCACTTTATATGTAGGAGCCTCTTTGAAAACACAGCTCTGTGTGAAGTTTTGTGTTTAAAAGAAGAGAAACACTTTAACCCTTTAGGTTGCCTTGGTCATTTGACCATTAAATATTTAACCCTCCCCCCACCTTTGGGTCATTTTGACCCGATTCAATGTTTCACCCTCCTGTTACCTTTATATTTACTAACATATTTTACCCTTTGGGTTCAATTTGACACCAGCAATTAAAACCTCCAGAAAATTATTAGAATTAATATTGTTTTCCAAGTTTAAGTGTGAGGCACTTTATGTTTGTTTGTTGACTACTGAAAGAACACCGACATTAAACATTGAATGGGTCAAATTAACTCAAGGCGGCAGGAGGGTAATATTGATTAAATGACCCGAAAAAGGCTAGGGTTAAACGGTGAATTTTGTTTGTTTGTAAAATGTATAAAATGAGCCCAGCCTCCAGAGGGTTAACGTGACATATTTGAATGTCAGTCAGTTACCAAGGCCACTGGTTCTGCTGTGTTCAATGTTAAAGATGACAGGACCAATGGGGTCTAAATATACTTTTTTTTTTTTTACTAATCTGATGTTTCACTGAAGAAACAATTTATCATCCACGATATTAAATACCTCGCTGGCACTGTATATGTAGGAGCCCCTTTGAAAACACAGCTCTGTGTGAAGTTTTGTCTTTAAAAAGAATGAACTTTTAACTTTTAATTGCGATTAATCGCGATTAATCGCGATTAATTAATCGCAATTTCAAACTGTGCGATTAATTAGTTAAATTTTTTTAATCGATTGACAGCCCTAGTTTTTATTTAACCCCACATGCTTTACTTTCTTGTCTGTGCACTTTGATGCATGTATTAAATGTAGAAGTGACTCCACCCGTCTGTGAGTCCTGTGTTTCCGGTCCAGTCGCCTCTGGCCCCAGTGCATTCTGGGTGTTTCCCTGAGGGGGAACCAGAGGGTTGGCGCCGCTTCCACAGCGACACCGTGAGTCAGGACACAGTGGACCGGAAATGCAGAAGCACTCAGCTGGGGAGCGCTCACCTCTTTCACATCCCTGGTTCAGACACTTAAAGGCACAGCACACACACCACATGCAGGAAACAGGTTCACACTCGTGACCTCCAGAGGAGCCGACCTCCGGGTTTGAGAAGTGAAGCCGACGCACGGAAAGAACCTGAACGTTACATGAAACCTTCAGTGAAGTCTGTGAGATGTGTTGGACCACCACCTCAGTTATGGAAAAGAACGATGAGAGATTTACTGATTATGATACTTTATAATGCAACACAGTACATCATGTGTACGTTGATTTGGAAAACAACAACATTTAGTCTCACAAATGTCTTAATAGAATAATTTGCATGAAGTTCTCAGAACAAAATATCTCCGATAAAGAAGCTCTGGTGCTTTCTCTCTTTAAGACCCATGCAGAGGAAGAGAAACTTAAATTAAAGAATACATCAATAACAATATTCATCAAACATTTAGAGCTCAGAGCATTTTACATTTCCCTGCAGATAAATATGAGTTCAGGTAAACAAAGAGCATCATGAGCAGTGAGAACCTCCATGACTCAACACACACAGGAAGGAGCGCCACCTACAGGAACTCAGACACCTACACAACAACAAGGAGAAGATGGACAAGTCCCGCCCACAAGGTTTGATTGACAGGTGAAGAAAAGTCTGCTCAGCGACGATGATGGAAACAAAATAAGTTTAAGACTTAAAACACAGACTTTAACCAGATGTCCCTGAACTCACTTCTGTCTATTTGAGTTTACTGAACTCAGCAGTGACTCCATAAGAATAAAACAACCCAAGTGCAGCATAGAGAGGCTGAGTGAATGTGGTCTGGACTCTGTGGAGGAGAGTCATGGTGTCAGAGACGCTGTAGAAGGACAGAATACCTGCTCTGTGATCCAGGTACACTCCTAATCTGGAGGATTGAGGATCAGAGACGCGAGTTTGGACTTTGTTGTGATAAAATGTAAAACTTTTATTGACACAACGTAACGCCCAAGATTTATTATTGAGTCCAAACACACATGCATTCCCTCTCGCTGTTCTGCTGATATTCTTGTATGAGACGGCTACATTAACTCCTCCTCCTCTCCACTCCACCTCCCAGTAACAACGTCCAGTCAGACTCTCTCTACTCAGAACCTGCCACCTTGTAGTGAACCTGTCTGAGTGACGAGAATAAGACTGATCTTCACTCATAAATGTTGCTTTTCTGTTCCCATCAGATAATAACAGCTCTGTGTTTACTGTGTTTGGATCCAGAGTGATGTCACATGAATACCTTAAGAATCCAGCTCTGGTCTCGGGCTCTGCTTGTGAAGGAGACAGTAAATCGTCCACTTCAGTCACTGCCAGTGAGACGTTTGTCCACTTGTCCCCCAGAACTTCCTGTAGTTTATCTCTGACTTCTGACACAGCCGCCGTCACGTCCTCAAAGTGTCTCAGAGGACGGATATCGATGCCGGACGAGTGTGTAGACTCAGCGTGGTGACAGTGAGGGGTAGTGGAGTAGAAACTGCTTGAGATCCTCTGTGTGTGACAGCAGCTTCAGCTCAGCCTCGTTCCTCTTCAGCTCAGTGATCTCCTGCTCCAGCTTCTCCTGAAGCTCTTGGACTCGACTCACTTCAGTTCTCTGCCGGGATCTGACCTGCTGCTTCACGTCAGAGCTTCTGTTCTCCATGAGCCGGATCAGCTCAGTGAAGATCTTCTCACTGTCCTCCACTGTTTTATCAGCAGAGAGGTTGAGGGCCTCCACCTCCTGATGGAGCAGCTTCAGGTCTTTCTCTTGGTCCTGGATTCTCTGCTGGATGTTGAGTCGACTCCCCTCCAGCTCTCTCTGCCTCTCGGTCCTTTCTGCTGCAGCTGAGACTGTGTCGTGGCCTTTATGTTCATCCATTAAGCAGAGGTAACAGATACACTGCTGATCAGTCCGGCAGAAGATCTTCATCACCTCGTCATGACGAGAGCAGATGTTCTCCTGGAGCTGGTTGGAGGGCTCCACCAGCTTGTGTTTCTTTAACGGAGGTGCATCATAATGAGGCTGGAGGTGTTTCTCACAGTAAGAAGCCGGACACACCAGACAGGACTTGAAGGCCTTCAGTCTCCTCCCAGTGCAGACATCACAGGCCACATCTTCAGCTCCAGCATAGCAGTGATCAGCAGGAGCAGCTTGGAGTCCAGTCTTCTTCAGCTGCTCCACTAGAACAGCCAACATGGTGTTCTTCAGCAGGACAGGCCTCCGTGTGAAGGTCTTCCTACATTGAGGGCAGCTGAGGAGTTTCTTCCCCTCCTCTTCCTCCCAGTGGGCTTTAATACAGTTCATGCAGTAGCTGTGTCCACAGGGAATAGTCACCGGATCCTTCAGGAGATCCAGACAGATGGAACAAGAGAAGGTTTCCCGATCCAGCTGAACTCCTTTCTGCTCCATTTCACCTCTCAGGAGCAACGACTGTCTGAGTTTCACTTCCTCAGAAGCGACTCTGCTTTGACTTCTGATGTGAACAACATGTGACGGTTCAGTGAACGGGGCGTGTGAGCTCTATTGGGAGGGAACCAGGAAGTGTGTGGACAGAGTGCAGCCGCCTGTGTTTGAGAGCAGGAGAAAGAGGGAGGGGCTTATCAAGCTGTACTTCATTCCTGGAGGAGGAGCTGAAAGAGGGAGTGAAGACAAAAAAAGGAAAATTAATAATCCAAAAACAAAGTTTTGCATCTGAAACATCCCAAAGGATAACAAATGTTTTTTTGAGTGACTGAGTAGCAGGTTAACGTTAATGAAGCAGATGATCACTTGGAGCACCACTTGATATCAGATGGAGAGCTGCCCACAGGGTGAACCACACGGATGACTGGTCCACCTTGAAGTTTATTATTCATTATAAATTAGGGCTGTGAAACGATTAAAAATTTTAATCGGATTAATCACAGGTTTTTGTGGATTAATCATGATTAATCACATATTACCGATATTCTCGGTATATTTTGTGAGAACATAGAGATTTATGACAAAAGATGGATATATACATTTATACATTCTTCTATACCAGGGGTTCCCAAACTTTGTTTTTGAAATTAACATTCACCATTAGACCGCCATTACATTTTTCTCTCACACCCCTAGACAGCAGCTCACACTGAAAAGACAAAGCACCACACTTTGGGAATCCCTGTTCTATACAATGGTGCTGCAACTCAGCAGTTATTTAGCAGTTTTCTTCCATATGGAACATTAATACATCTTCATCCTAAACAGAATGTTTAACCCTCCTGTTACCTTCGGGTCAATTTGACCCCATTCAATGTTTAATGTCGGTGTTCTTTGGGGTCAATTTGACCCCAGGCTGTTTTTCACTGTGTCAAACATATAAGAAATATCAACTTTTTTATTTATTTAAAGGGCTATTTAGGTAGTCAACAAACAAACATAAAGTACCTCACACTTAAACTTGGGAAGCAATATTAATTCTAATAATTTTCTGGAGGTTTTAATTGCTGGGGTCAAATTGACCCCGAGGGTAAAATATGTTAGTAAATGTAAAGGTAACAGGAGGGTTAAACAGAAAAATGTTCTCTTGTTTGTCAACCATTAACTCCACCATGACACAATCTAAAGGCCTCTAGTCTTCCTCTAGCAGCTGCTGAGGCGAACTGACTGTGTGGGTTTTCTTCATGAACTGGGCCGTGATGAAAGGGACGGCGGGGACACCGCTGCAAAGCTGAAACCTCACCGGCCCGGACAGGTGGACAGATTGACAAGTGACTTTTTTTGCTCGATGCGCGCACGGAGCTCTGTGGCGCCTGAGACGGAGATCGTCAAGTGTTAACGCAACGTCAAGAGACAGAAATGACATGCTGCTGAGATACGATCAACAACAGACGTTTAGTTTAATAAAAGAACAAAGACGTGCTATAGAGAACATGTCAGGGGGCGGGCCAATCTTTTTAATGTCATGCGATCTGCCAACACTACGCGATCGACTGGCAGGTCGCGATCGACGTGTTGAGACCCCTGATCTACAGGAAGTAAAAGTCGTCACAAGGTTTCCGTAGGTGAACCTGCGGAAGGATCATTACCGATGAACAGACCGTCTGCATGAGAGCGGACAGAGTTCAGATTGAAGTGGTGTATTGGAAGCTCATTTTGCAAGTGACTTTTTTTTCGTCCCGACGACCAACAACAGACGGATTGGAAGCTCATTCTGCGCATGCGTTAAAAAAATATAACTAGTTAAACCTGTAATTGAATTAACTGAGTTTACGCGTTATTTTTCACAGCACTATTATAAATATATGTGTGTGATCTTGATTGATTTTTGTTGAATCCCTAAAAACTGAACTATTTAATTTGGTGTTTTTTCCCCACAACAATTGAGCTCTGTAGCTGAACCTGGTGACTAGTCCATAAACCTGAGTTACAATAATTAAAATAGAGCCACCGGTTACACATCTGAAGTACTAGAACCACACAAATGGACCCGTGCGTGACCCTTTCAGTCACGTGGGTCGAGGTCACCCAGAGAGGTCAAACCCCATTAACACTGGACACAGAGAAACATCCCACGTCACTCACAGCCACGCCCCCTTCGTCACGGTCCAAATCCAAATCCACTATCGATCCTGTCCAACAGAAGTCCGTCACGTTTACAAGACTCACGGCGTTTCTCAATTCAAAGTACACCAAGTCCAGACTTGTGTTCTTTTGGAGTCTGGTCTTGGGAGTTCAGACTCCGGAGGACGGTCTTTCTGCGATTGGAACAGCAGCTTTCTTGATGACGTCACCACTTCAGCTGTTCTTGCTCATGAGTTTACTCCAATTATTCACTGTAAATTATTTTTTACAGTCAAATAAACAAAACATCCTAACATGACTCCGTGACTCAACAACAGTAGTATTTATAAAAAGTCAACTGTCAGTTGTTTATTTTCCCCTCCGCTATTGTTTCCGGTTGCTGGTGAAATGCATTCTGGGATATCGGCTGGCCAGAGTACGCACAAGTCTCCTCTGATGCATCCTCCGGAAAGTGGGAGGAATCAAGTCACATCCGGGCATTTTGACCGTGCTTTGCGAGAAGCGAACTTTGAATTGGAGCATGTACCCAGTGTGCGGGATTAACTGGTTTTTGAATTAACTGGTTTTGGTACGCGTGCATGAGGCAGATGTGCCATAGGAGTGGCCTCGAGTTGCCTCTCAGGACCCGTCTCGACTAAATAGGAAATGCACATTTCCATCGCTTAGCCTCTGTCACGTTCTTTTTATGTAACGCTAATGTTTTAAAGACTAAACACGGAGGACTTTGCTGTAAAATGTGATACCTGTTCGGGAGGCTGTAGTTGAGACGCCGAGGACACGGAGCGAGGACAAAGTAGGTGACTCTGCTGATGCCCGTTCAATATACTACTAACTTCAATAAATACTCGACAAAATGCTCTTGATGTCAGTCTGATATTTATGTTATACGTCGTTATCTGACGTCAAGTCGATGTGAGACCAGTTTACTCTTCATGCAGTGTGTCATGAAGCATGTAGCCCGTTGTTTACACCCAGCTCGCCCACCGCTGTCCGCTGGGAAACTGTGATCGACTCCGATTAAATTGTGATACAACAACAACACTGTGTGCTGTCTCACATCTCTTATGTTTTATATTCGAGACTACGGATCAACATATATCCTCGTAACTATACTCTACCCTGTGCAGCACTCACTGGTCCAGATTTAACATGACTGTTACCTGTTGTTTTGTTACGATAAGGACACACATTGAATAACTACACACAGGAGCGTGTCTTTAGACACATGACGGGGGAGCAGCTTGCTCCAGCCTTCATTTAGGATTTTGACGGCATTAACGAAACGTTTTCCATCTTCATGACGAACATATCACTTGTTGACTGGCGATAAAAAAATTTAAAAAATGCATAAAGATTAACGCCAAGAATCGAACCCGCGATCATCTGCGACCATAGGGCCTCCTAAGTGGCATCCCAACTACCATTGAGCTAGAGGAATATGGGTTGATTACAGTCAGTTTACGTTTTAGATTAATAGATAAATTACTTATAGTGATAATCAGTAACTGCGTTTCCTATTGTCGCATCAACTTTAATGCACAAAGCGGCTGTTGCCTATGCAATCCCGTATTTGAGTTAGGTGGGTCTATGATGTAAGAAGAAAAGGCAGTTGGTGTTAGAATATATTATATACATATTAATGTCTTCCAAAGTTACTATATTACTTACCTAATTTGCTCAGTCAGTTTTTGTTATTGTAAAGTACATTGTAATGTAAATCGGGTAAAATACCCTATAACTCAATGGTAGTTCACAAGCAATGAACAGAACAGCAGGTGCACAAGTCGGCTGTTCGATTCTTTGAGAAATCCGTGTTTTTATTATTTTTTTATTGTCCTTTTAGATATGTTATTATCACCAGTCAACAAGTGATATGTTCGTCATGAAGGTGGAAAACGTTTCGTTAATGCCGTCGAAATCCTAAATGAAGGCTGGAGCAAGCTGCTCCCCCGTCATGTGTCTCAAGACACGCTCCTGTGTGTAGTTATTCAATGCGTGTCCTTATCGTAACAAAACAACAGGTAACAGTCATGTTAAATCTGGACCAGTGAGTGCTGCACAGGGTAGAGTATAGTTACGAGGATATATGTTGATCCGTAGTCTGGAATATAAAACATAAGAGATGTGAGACAGCACACAGTGTTGTTGTTGTATCACAATTTAATCGGAGTCGATCACAGTTTCCCAGCGGACAGCGGTGGGCGAGCTGGGTGTAAACAACGGGCTACATGCTTCATTACACACTGTATGAAGAGTAAACTGGTCTCACATCGACTTGACGTCAGATAACGACGTATAACATAAATATCAGACTGACAACAAGAGCATTTTGTCAAGTATTTATTGAAGTTAGTAGTATATTGAACAGGCATCAGCAGAGTCACCTACTTTGTCCTCGCTCCGTGTCCTCGGCGTCTCAACTACAGCCTCCCAAACAGGTATCACATTTTACAGCAAAGTCCTCCGTGTTTAGTCTTTAAAACATGAGCGTTACATCAAAAGAACGTGACAGAGAGGCTAAGCGATGGAAATGTGCATTTCCTAGTTAGTCAGACGGGTCCTGAGAGGCAACTCGAGGCCACTCCTACGGCACATCTGCCTCATGCACGCGTACCAAAACCAGTTAATTCAAAAACCAGTTAATCCCGCACACCGGGCTGAGACTGATGACGTTTCACGAGTCACGAGAACACAAGTAGAGAAAAGTTCGCACAAGTCGGCATATTGAGAAACGCCGAGAGTTCAGGACATGTTCACCCGCGAAAGAAAGAAAGAAAGTAAAGAGGAACGTGCCCTGACGCACATGGCCACACGACCAGATCACGTGACTCACCGCGTCGCCCTTGTTCATGTTTTGGTTGTTCAAAGTTGGATTCATGTTTCTTTCGGCTCCCCCGCGTTGCGTTCACTCACTGGAAGCTGGGAAGATGCGTTCAAGGTCCAACAGCCGCCTCTTCTTCTTCTTCTTCTTCTTCTTCTTCTTAAATTTTTTGGCGGATGGCATCCAGTGAACGGTGCATTTCCGCCACCTACTGTAGTGGAGTGTGGAAACAGAGCCCTATCCCCTTACAAAACCAAACAAACAAAACCAAACCCAACAAAATACCCACAAAACAAAATCAATAAAACAAACAAAACAAAAGGGAGATTAAAAAATGTCAGTGCTTTAAATTCTATTGCTTAATCCTGTTTCTTTCAAATATTGTAATTCCTGTCCTGCCCCCAATTTTAATGCATCTGTTAGATTTAGTTCCTCCACTCCCAGCTTCCTCTTCAACATGTGTCGCTCAAGTGTGTATTTCTGACAATGACAAATGATATGTTCTACAGATTCTGGTACTTGACAGTGCTCACATCGTCCTGTTGGGTGTTTATTTACGAGATGCATTGTTTAGTTCAGCCTTGTGCCCGATCCTCAATCTGGTGACGATGTGTTCTTCTGCGGTGCTTCTTCTAGCTGGCCTCCCTTTGCCAACTTCCCTCTGCACAGCATACAGATGTCTTCCTGTTTCCCCTACATCCCAACTATGCTGCCATTCCTTCATAATGTTTCTTTTGATAATTGTTTTAACTTCTGCTTTGCTGTGTAAAATGTCCATCTTGTGCTGCCTTTCTAACGCTTGTGTTGCTAGTGTATCTGCTCTTTCGTTTCCTTGCACCCCCCTGTGTGCTGGTACCCACATAAATGCTCCGACAATACCCATATTTTTTAAACGGAACAGTGTTTCATATATTTCATTTATTAAATCCTGCCTGCTATGTGAAGTGAATGATTGTAATGAGGATAGTGTTGAACTAGAGCAGGGGTGTCAAACTCATTTTCACCGAGGGCCACATCGGCCTCATGGCTGCCCTTAAAGGGCCGGTTGTCACTAATACGATATAAAAAAATACGGTAAAAAAAAAAAAAAAAAAAAATTTCAAACTACTCCAGAACATATTGTTAAATAAATGTCTTTGCATTTGTTTCTTGTTTATTTAGGTGTACTTATATGAATGTATAACTATATATGCAAATGTATTTAATATTATAAAATAAATCTATTTAATTTCATTATATTTATTTTAACCCACATTACTTTATCAAAGATCAAACAAACATTATTACATTAACTTTGTTAAAAGCTTTGTCACAGTTGAGACAGGTGGTTCTCCACTGGTCTGGGCAGTGGTTCTCCACTGGTCTGGGGCTGTGGTTCTCCACTGGTCTGGGGATGTGGTTCTCCACTGGTCTGGGCAGTGGTTCTCCACTGGTCTGGGCAGTGGTTCTCCACTGGTCTGGGGCTGTGGTTCTCCACTGGTCTGGGGCTGTGGTTCTCCACTGGTCTGGGCAGTGGTTCTCCACTGGTCTGGGGCTGTGGTTCTCCACTGGTCTGGCTTTGGGACGCACTATCTCCCCTGATTGACAAGCTGAGACCTAAATCGAGGAACATTTTAACTTCTCAAATGTATTTAATGAAAAGATGGTGCAGTTTGAACCTGAGAGCTCAGAATATCACAGTATGCACAACAAACCTATTTAGTAATATTCCCTTTTACAGTCAATTATGAACCAACAAGTGAATCTTAAGGACACAAGGTAATACAACATACATTACTACTCAGTAACTTCAGACTTTAAAACATGTCTAAACAGTGCTTTCATGCATAAACATGAAATAAAAAAGTCTGGTTTTAAAAAGCCTCAAAAGATGTAATTCATGTCTCACTCACTGAACCTATGACACATAAAGCTGCTCGACAAGTCAGAGTCTTGAGGAGCAGCTTTTATACACAAACTATAAATAAATGAAACAAGGGTAATTAAAAAAGATTCACATATTCAACATTAACTTTTCTTCTGACTATATTATAAATACTGAACATGAAGCAGCACTCACTTCAACCTTAGAGACCACTGACAAAGACCTGATGGAGGAATTCATGATAGGGGAACTGGGGATGTTTGTTAATACAAAGTCAATGTGGTCACGCACACACGCACGTCTGGATGTCCGTCGGGCGCGTGAATGACAGGACGCGAAAAATTGCGCCTCATTCGGGCTGATTTTTTAAACTCGGGCGGTAAAAGGAGGTGAGACTGTTGAAATGCTCCGCGTGACGTCACTGACGTCATACAGTTGAATCAGAACCTACGGAGGATATCGATCGTCTGGAAGCGGCCGTCATCCAGATGCAGCTCCTGGAGAAGCTGCGTGCGGCTACGGATAATATAATATGTAATATTAATATTATTAACCCAGACTCGAGGGCTTGATGGTCCGACGTGTGGGACTTCCTCAACAGAACAAATAGTGTGTATTTCTTCCGTGGTGGACGGTGGTAACGAACTGTTATGCCACGATAAGCCACGCCCCCTCTCCGGCGCTTCTGGCGCGAGTGAAGAGAACGTGACAAATAGTCCGGCGACTGAACTCACGCGAGTACATTTAGTAAAGCAACGCAAGGGTTCGCCTCTGGCGTGAACGCAGCAGGAAGGAGAGTGAACAGACCGCACTCGGCTGCAAAAAAAAATTACCTTCAAAATAAAAGCACAATATTTTTGTTCGCCCTTTTTTAAGAAAAGGTATCATATTTATTTCATGCCGTCGCGGGCCATATAAAATGACGTGGCGGGCCACATTTGGCCCGCGGGCCATGAGTTTGACACATATGAACTAGAGTCTGAACAGACAATGACTTTTCCGACCCGAACCTCCTCTACCCACTGCAGTGCTGTTAAGATGGCCAACGTCTCCACTGTATACACTGACAGATGCTCTGAGGTTCTCTTTTTAACTTCATATCTTAAGGACGGTATGGTGACTGCAAACCCAGTTCTCCCTGTATCAGGGTCTTTTGATCCGTCTGTAAATGCTGGAATAAATGATAAGTATGTCGTCTCCAGTCTATCCTCCACGATTCCTGCCACGTTATTATTGTCTTTAAATGCTTGGTCTTTGTCTAAAAAATAAAGATCAACTGACACTGAGGGAAATAGCCATGGTGGTGTAATTGATAGCGGTATTGCAGGGGTGAATGTTATCTGATCCAATGACATATCTTTGGCTAATTTCTCACTGCTCCATGCGAAACACTCCTGCTTGGCCATGTCTCTTTCCCAACATGGCAGAAGCACTTTTTTTGTTGGATGATTATCTCCAGAATGCCCTTGCAGGTTGGCACAGTAATTTACAGGACTGTCTCAGAAAATTAGAATATTGTGATAAAGTTCTTTATTTTCTGTAATGCAATTAAAAAAACAAAAATGTCATGCATTCTGGATTCATTACAAATCAACTGAAATATTGCAAGCCTTTTATTCTTTTAATATTGCTGATTATGGCTTACAGCTTAAGAAAACTCTAAAATCCTATCTCATCAAATTAGAATATTTCCTCAGACCAAGTAAAAAAAAAGATTTATAACAGCAAAACAAAATCAAACATTTGAAAATGTCCATTAATGCACTCAGTACTTGGTTGGGAATCCTTTGCACGGATTACTGCATCAATGCGGCGTGGCATGGAGGCAATCAGCCTGTGGCATTGCTGAGGGTTTATGGATGCCCAGGATGCTTCAATAGCGGCCTTTAGCTCATTTGCATTGTTGGGTCTGGTGTCTTTCAGCTTCTTCTTCAGTCAGTGATGGTTTGGGGAGCCATGTCAGCTGCTGGTGTTGGTCCACTGTGTTTCATCAAGTCCAGAGTAAATGCAGCTGTGTACCAAGAGATTTTAGAGCACTACATGCTTCCGTCTGCTGAAAAGCTCTATGGAGATGAGGATTTCATTTTCCAGCATGATCTGGCACCTGCCCACAGTGCCAAAACCACCAGTAACTGGTGTACTGACCATGGCATTACTGTCCTCGATTGGCCTGCCAATTCCCTGACCTGAACCCCATAGAGAATTTGTGGGGTATTATGAAGAAGAAGCTGAAAGACACCAGACCCAACAATGCAAATGAGCTAAAGGCCGCTATTGAAGCATCCTGGGCATCCATAAACCCTCAGCAATGCCACAGGCTGATTGCCTCCATGCCACGCCGCATTGATGCAGTAATCCATGCAAAAGGATTCCCAACCAAGTACTGAGTGCATTAATGGACATTTTCAAATGTTTGATTTTGTTTTGCTGTTATAAATCTTTTTTTTAACTTGGTCTGAGGAAATATTCTAATTTTATGAGATAGGATTTTAGAGTTTTCTTAAGCTGTAAACCATAATCAGCAATATTAAAAGAATAAAAGGCTTGCAATATTTCAGTTGATTTGTAATGAATCCAGAATGCATGACATTTTTGTTTTTTTAATCGCATTACAGAAAATAAAGAACTTTATCACAATATTCTAATTTTCTGAGACAGTCCTGTATAGTTAGGAGCTTGCGTCTCAAATGCAGCGGCATTTCACCCATCTCCACCTGCAGAGCAGCCACAGAAGCACCACAACACAGTCTCAGAGTTTGGGATCGCAACACTTCCAGCTTCTTTAGTGAAGTTCTTGCAGCTGATCCAAATACGACACAGCCGTAATCAAGGACTGACCTCATCAGAGCGATATAAATATTTTTAATCGCAGCCCTGCTGGCTCCCCATTCTGACCCTGTTAGACACCTCATTACATTTAGAATCGTTTTACATTTCTTTACTTTCCTCTGAATATACTCATTCCATGTTAATTTATCATCAAGCCACACACCAAGGAACCTAAAAACTCTCACTTGTTCAATCTTTTGTCCGTACATCTCTATCTGAGCATCAACTCCTCTTTTCCTAGTAAACATGATTGTTTTAGTTTTCCCCACAGAAAATTTGAATCCCCATGAATAAGACCATCTTTCTACCACTTTCACAGCCTCTTGTACTTTACCTTTAATGTGATTTATGTTCTTCCCCCTCTTCCACAGTGCACCATCATCGGCAAATAGAGATCGGCCAATATCACCCTGGACTTGAAGGAACACATCATTTATCATGATGGAGAACAGTATGGGACTAATGACACCACCCTGTGGTGTACCATTCTCTACCAGGTATCGTCTAGATAGTGCTGCCCCAATTCTGACTTGAATAAACCTGTTCATTAAAAAATCTTTAATCCAATTATATGTTCTCCCCCCTATTCCTATCATATTTAATTTTATCAATAACCCTTCCCTCCAAACCATATCATAAGCCTTTTCCACATCAAAGAACACAGCCATCACTGACTCCTTATTCACCTGGGCCTTCCTGATTTATGTTTCTAAACAAATAATTGGGTCCATAGTACCTCTACCTTTCCGAAATCCATTTTAATAAGGTGTTATCATTCCCCTGGACTCCATATAAAATGCTAATCTATCTGTAATTATTCTTTCCATTATTTTACCTACATGGGATGTTAATGCTATGGGTCTGTAATTCATTGGGTTTGATGAATCTTTACCTGGTTTCCTAATCACAGCTTCTTTCCAAGACCTAGGTAGTGTCCCCACTTGCCAAACCTTATTATAAAAAATAACAATTTCATCATTGCTATCCTACCTAAATGCTTAAGCATTATACAACAAATGTCATCCTTTCCTGGTGATGTCAGTCCTCCTCTTTCTATTGCTCTTTTCAGTTCCTCTAAGGTAAATGGGGCATCACTAGAACTATTAGTATCATCTCTCTTTCCAAGAATATCGCGGTGAGCTGATGGCGTCCTTTCCCGTCCTCTCTTACCTTCTACCGTCAGGTTGTCAGAGCTGTGGATTTCTGTTAGTGCTTTTGCAATCCTCTCTGCCCTCTCCCCATCTGACGCTGCTGTTTCCTCCCCCCTCTTCAACACTGGATACTGCCACACTTTCCTCATTCCTCTCATGCTTCTAATCATCCCCCAAATCTCTCCCACAGGTGTTGCTCTTCCAATTCTGCTACAATAATTCTGCCAGCTTTCCCTTTTTGCTTTACGAATGTTTCTACGAACCTTTGCTTGTGCTTGCTTGTATTCCATTAAAGTTTGGAAATTATGCGATCTTCTTAATACCTTCAGAGATTTGTTCCTTTCGTTTACTGCTCTCCCACACTCCTCAGTCCACCAGGGGACTGCCTTTCTTGTCATCCTTCCTTTACTTTTAGAAATTGTTTGCTTCGCTGCTTCCAGTATTGTAAATGTCATTTTTGTATCAATCTCCTCAATATCTTCATTTAAGTCTATTTTATCCATTTCTTGCTCGCATATATATTTGAAAAGTTCCCATTTTGCCCTATTAAACACCCACTTACCTATCCACTCTCCCTGTTCCTTACTCCTTTGTAATGCTATTTTACACTTTATTGGAAAATGATCACTGCCCACTGATGTTTCCTCTTCTCCCTCCCACTCGCATATCCCTGCTAAACTCCTAGATACAATGGTCAAGTCTAGCGCCGACATGTTCCCTGTGTGCACATCTAATCTAGTCCCTCTGCCATCGTTTAAACAAACCAAATTGTGTTCCTCTAGTAACTCTTCCATTTCCTCCCCATTGAGATCTGTTCTTGCTCCACCCCATAATGTACTATGTGCATTAAAATCTCCACATACCACCACCTTGTTGCCACCTATCCTTTCAATTTGTGCCAATCTATTCACCTCTAATTTTTTACAGGGATTATAAAAATGTACAACTATGACCTCTCCTTCCCTTGCCCAGATCTCCACAGTTACATATTGGAGCTCGGTCCCTATCTTCACCTCTCTAAATGTGACGTCTTCACTAATAAATGTGGCACATCCTCCTCCCTGACCACCCTCCCTATCACACCGAACACACGCATATCCAGCTAGTCTGAAGTCCACATTTGGTTTTAACCATGTTTCCTGTATGCATATGACATCTGGCTTACTAGGCATATCCCCAACATATTTTTTGAATTCTTGTCCATTTGCCAACAAACTCCGAGCATTCCATTGTAGAATGAACATGATGATTAATCCTGTGAGCATGATTCTTTGGTTAACTGCCCCTGTTTTCTAAGCTCTTCCTGTACCGCCATCCCAGTTATTCCGTGAATATTTAAGTATCTTGCTGCACTTTTTACTTTTATTTCAATTTTCTCAGATCTCCCTTTTGCCTGGAATGTGCAGTTAACCACTTCTGCCATGAAAAACACAAAGTTCTCCTTATTTACTGCCATTATATTCTCATCTCCCCTTTGACTCTTAGTCGATAGTTGTTCACTTGGCTGTTGAGCCGGTTCCTTCCTTACTACATCTCCCCCTCTCTCCCCCCCACTTTCCCTCTGAGCCCTCTTTGCTGCTTCTGCATACGATATATTCATTTTCACTTTCAGCTGCTGCACTACCACTGCCTTCTTTCTCACTTCACACCCACCATAGGCCACACTGTGTCCATATCCTCACTCCCACCCTCTCCATCGCTATCGCCTCCCAGCCTTAGTCCAGTCACAGGTCAGTGTATGTACACTCCGCTGAAACTAATCCTGCAAACTTTCTGTCGTTAGTCACGCTTACAAGCTTCGCACCACTCCGGAGAAAAACTGAAGTCCCTCCCTTCCCCGGACAGCCTCCCCGGAAGGCCACTGAATGAAGGCTGCCGCTTTAGACGCTCGAATTTCAGTGAACGCTCTATTGGCCGACTGCGGTCACATCGTCTATCTAACATACATTTTAACATACATTTTATACACAACCAAATAGGAGGAGTTTATTATCCCCGGCCTTCGTGGACCAATCACCTTCATGCAAAATTACCTAATTCAGGAACTGATCTATCGGTTGAACCTAAAGACACGTGGAACCTCTGAGTTCAAACTGAACTGTGGCCTCCGTGACCCAGTTAAAGACAGAATCACGTAATATTCTAGAAATGATCTACTAACGTCGCTGCGCCCAGGCCTGTTACATATGTTCTTCTCTACTCCCGGAGACGTGGTCTTCCAAAGTCGAGGCATGTCATATAGATTCTTAAACCTTTGAGCTCTGACTTTGCATGTTTCGTATAAACTGATATTACAGGGTAGGTGAAAATATACTACAGTTTGAAAACCAGTCGGGTGTAACACCGGCATGACGACAATGGAAATTCTGAATTACTGAACCCTTGTGTTGCCTTCGGGTCATTTTGACCCGAATCAATATTACACCCTCCTGCCGCCTTCGGGTTAATTTGACCCCATTCAATGTTTAATGTCGGTGTTCTTTCGGTAGTCAACAAACAAACATAAAGTGCTTCACACTTAAACTTGGAAAACAATATTAATTCTAATAATTTTCTGGAGGTTTTAATTGCTGGCGTCAAATTGAACCCAAAGGGTAAAATATGTTAGTAAATATAAAGGTAACAGGAGGGTGAAACATTGAATCGGGTCAAAATGACCCAAAGGCGGGGGGAGGGTAAAATATTTAATCGGGTCAAAATGACCCGAAGGCAACACAAGGGTTAAAGTACAAGAAACTTGAAGAAGTTTTTCCAAATATGTGGGTGTCCCTCAGCATTGCTGTCACACTACCTGTGACAGTAGCTTCTGCTGGAAGAAGCTTCTCTATATTAAAATGACTGAAGACCTACCTGAGGTCAACGATGAGTCAGGAACGCCTCACTGGGCTGACGAGCATCAACCAAGAGGTCTGAAGTAAAATATTATTTGATACCATCAACGAATATGCCATCAGGAAGTCCAGACGAGTCAAATTTTAATGCTGTGTCAATTTTGAAGGTGAATCGAAATACCAGAAACAACTGTTCATTTTCTATTATTTGAGATGGGGATATAAGTACTAAGAACTTCAATGCTTTAATGTTGTATTGGTACGTACCGTATCCATAAAAGCACTTTTGTTTGTAGAGGGTATAGTTAGGGTATAGAGGGTCATCATTTGCTTAAATGTCCTTACAGGTGCTTAAGAGTGTTTTGCACAGTTTATGGAGTTAATTTAATCCTAACTTTGAGTGTGTAATAAATTATTTAAAATAATAAAAAAGAAAGTGTGTGTGTGTGTAGGGGGGGGGCACACAACCCAATCTCGCCTAGGGCAACCAAAGGGTTAGAGCAGATGATTGTGAAGGAATAGGTCTGTGAGGTGAGAAAAAGACGATCTGTGTGAATATCAATCTGAGACCGGCCCACCGTGAGGCTACACTGCCCTCTAGCGGCCATCGGTGGTAAGACCCCACTATGAAAACCCTAAGGTTCAGAATAACAGTTGGATGGATAATGTTAGTAATAACCTTATGTTTACATATCATTTCTCTTTGTATTGTGTTATGAATATATATATATATATAAAAGGCCAGTGATTATTATTTCTCCTTCTTTTAAAGATAGAGAATCAGGGCGCTTCATAATCAGTGTTGGGAGTAACGCGTTACTGTAATTCCACTACTTTTAGCGGTAACGAGCGTGTAACGAAGTATTTTTTAAATCAACTAACGCAGTTACAGTTACTGAAATTTAAATGAGTTCGTTACTCGCGTTACTCTCTTTTGTGAAAAATGAACACTTGCAGACAAGCTAGGCTACTTTAGCTGCTTCTGATCGGACATCGCAGGACCTTGGTGGCGCAATGATGGAACGTCTCGGACGTTATGGACTGATGACACGGAGACGGGACGACGTTACTCCTCCTTTATTGGGCATTCACCAACACAGACAGCTGCTCCTCTCGGCTCAGCAGCTCGGACGTCAACAACAACGGTTCCCGTCAACCACCCTTAACTTCCGTTTTCCGGCAGGTTAACCCCGCCTCCCCTCTACTCCGCCAATCACAGGCACGCCCCCTCGACCAGCATCACGGTGCCACACTGTGATTGACAGCCACTTCCAGTGTTGCCAGGTCCGCGGTTTTCCCGCGGAATTGGGCTACTTTTGAAGTGTTGCCGCTGGTTGAATTTTTTGTCCGCTGGTTCGGGTAGACCTATTTTGCATGCAAATTACATGAATATCTTTAAATAAAAATCCATATTTTAAATGAAATAATTTATTTATACCCAAATCCTACCAAACTGACTCCAGATCAGCACGTACACGCCGACACATCCGCGCACACAGGTGAGCACCCCCCCCCCCTCAATTATATGCAGCACCTCAAGCAGTGGCGGCTCGTCCATAGGGGGCGCTAGTGCGCCGCCCCTCTTAAAATTTGGAGATGAAAAAAAAAGAAGAAGAAGAAAAAAAAAAATCCTGTCAAAAAACATTATATGCCAAATCATTTAAATAGTAAATATACCGTGTTGACGCGCTAAATGTGTGGGAGACCGTAAGCCCCTGTCAACAACCACTTAAGTTAATGTGAAAAAATATAATATATCGCCATTATCACGGAGAAGCCCTCCCTTTTCGAGGCGCTGTTCTAACGTGTGTGTACGGCATCGATACAACATTTCAGTCGTTTTGGCAATGACCGGCTTCACATTGGCGGATGAAACTGAATCTTGTGCGCACAAATGTGCGCGATTGATTATTCGGCAGATCAGAGACCGTATGTTCCTCAGCCCGTGAGCAGTGTTGCCAGGTCCGCGGTTTTCCTGCGGAATCGGGCCACTTTTGAAGTGTTGCGCGGGTTGAATTTTTGTCCTTGGTTCGGTAGACCTATTTTGCATGCAAATTACATGAATATCTTTAAATAAAATCCATATTTTAAATGAAATAATTTATTCATACCCAAATCCTACCAAACTGACTCCAGATCAGCACGTACACATTTTATTTATGATAATATACTGTATCTAATTACACAAGGCCATTTTAGGACCTAGGTGAAATAACTTGAGGAAAACTGCTTTTAATGCTGGCAAACTAAACATATGTTGTTACTTTGTAGATATTACAATACATTTGGCAATGATAGCAATGCTGTTGGACTTTAAAAGCAGTGTATATGGTTTGGCACGGCATATTTTTGTTTGTTTGCCAACTTGAAAGAGAGGCGGGCTAAATTTCTTTACAAGTAGTGGGGCCAATGTACAATGTGATGCATCTCTTTCTGAATCCAATGTTTCGTTTGTTTCGTTGTTGTGGACAGTGTTGAGCACTGTGTTCTTGAAATAAAGCTTTGTTACAATATTCTACTCAAAACCTCTTTTCTTCTCATTGTGGAGTGCTATTTAAACCGCGCCGCCCAACTGCGCCCCCCCCCCAAAAAATGTCACCAGCCGCCACTGACCTCAAGGCACCTTTGTTTTCTCTTTTAATTAGTGTTAATACTGTAGGCCAATCACTTTTATTTCATTGGGCCTAATGTAAAGAAAACACTGTTAAATGACTGAGACAGTTATTTTGTATTAAGTTAAGTATTAAAAGGGACTTTTGTACTACTGCTTGATTTGAAGGCCTGTTGCCCTGTTGATTGCAATAAATAGGTCTTCAACATGTTTATTGTGTTTGACTGTTCAGTACTGTTCATTACATTAAAAAAGCAGACATAAAAGTAACTTAAAAGTTACTTTCCCGAGTAACTAATTACTTTTGATATACAGTAACTAGTAAAGTAATTAAATTACTTTTAAAAGAAGTAACTAGTAACTATAACTAATTACTAATTTTCAGTAACTTGCCCAACACTGTTCATAATTAATATAATAAATATTTGAACTTATTAATAAATTATATATATATTGTATAATGATATACTATATTATTATTATTATATAATGTTTTATCTGATCTTATTTGGCATTTTTTTGGACTGCTTTATTTTTGAGAAAATATCCAAAATGCAAATGTTTATTTTAATAACTATTTGCAAATAACCTAAATATAATTCCAAAATGAGTTTTAAAAACAGCGTCATCACGTGGGAGGGTCTCCAGCTGCCTGTCAAGAAAACACAGGAAGTCACTCACTTCCTGTTAGTTCATTCTGTAGGCAACTTGTAGTTTACAGACCTCGTTGGGATCTCCCATCATGCACTGGGCCAGGCAGTCTGTAGAGAAGCAACTGCAAGCGCCTCCCTCTCGTGAGATTATCGGTGCCCAACGTGATCATGACGTCAGGGCCAGTCGGACCACATCTAACCGCGCATGCGTGGTTCGGAGACGGACTCTGCGGACCTTCTCCTCTCCCACGAGCCTCCGGTGTCGGTCTCCGTGTCTCCGGGAGAAATGCTGAGACTGTTGGTGAAGCAGCAAGTCCACGCGGCTTCTGTAGACACGTTGGGGCTGATTGACAGATTAATCTCAGATTATGAGGAGGACGTTTCTCGTTTTAGAGAACATGAGCGACACAGATCAGGTCGGTGCTTCTTCTTCCTGGTCCCGGTCTTCATGCTCGTTTTACGGCTTTACGTCACATTTAGTCCGTTTCCAGCTCGTTGGTTGTAGTCAGCGAGACTTTTGGTGAACATGGTTCGTCTCCAGCTCTCCTCCGACCAGCTTCACCAGGGAGGAACTTTACACACCCGACGGTCCTCTAGTCAAACCTCCAGGACCTCACGGAGATGTTTTAGTCTGTTAATAACTGTGTGTGTGTGTTACGAGGATCTAACGGATCTAATTGTTTGCAATTGTGTGTGTGTGTGTTAATATAAAGTGGTGAAAGTTCTATAAAGCGATCAGTGTCGTAAAGCGGCCCGAGTGACGTAAAGCGGCCCGAGTGTCGTACTGATCTCTCTGGTGTTCTGCAGCCTCAGTCTTTGATGTGACTTCAGCTCCAGAAACTGTGGTGAAAGGGTTAAACTGCATTGAGTGCAGCTGGTCCTTTAGTGTTGTTTCTGATGATCATCTTTTGAATCAACATTACAACTTAAAACACCATCAAGTCACTTCTAGGTCACACTGAGTTGTGGTGTTTCATAATCTATTGGGATCAGATTATAATCTGCATACAAACCAAAACAACACAAAGAGATGTGAGACATTGTTAGTGTGAGAACGTATTTAATTCAGCTTGTTAGAAACTGAACAATGAGACGGTTGAGTAGATTTATATTAATAAAGTAATACTATGAACTAGGTTGTTTGTATTAATAAAGTAATACTATGAACCAGGTTGTTTATATTAATAAAGTAACACTATGAACCAGGTTGTTTATATTGATAAAGTAATACTATGAACCAGGTTGTTTATATTAATAAAGTAATACTATGAACCAGGTTGTTTATATTAATAAAGTAATACTATGAACCAGGTTGTTTATATTAATAAAGTAATACTATGAACCAGGTTGTTTATATTAATAAAGTAATACTATGAACCAGGTTGTTTATATTGAAAAAGTAATACTATGAACCAGGTTGTTTATATTAATAAAGTAATACTATGAACCAGGTTGTTTATATTAATAAAGTAATACTATGAACCAGGTTGTTTATATTAATAAAGTAATATGAACCAGGTTGTTTATATTGATAAAGTAATACTATGATGACAAAGTCTCTCAGATCTTTTTTGTAGTCCATCTCCTGAACGTTGTAGTTCCACCGTGCAGACTGACCTCACTAACATGCCGTCGCATCATAACTACGTAGTTTGGTGAGAGTGGAGTCTGATCCTCTTTTCCTAACTCCTCATGAACTCTCCTTCCCATCTCTCCTTGACCCCGTGACGTGTTCCCCAGAGGTCAAGGAGAAGTGGTTAGGAAGCGACGTTAGGAGGTCACTATCTGACTGTTGGACTGTGACCTTCTGTGTCCGTCTCCAGGAGAAATGCTGAGACTGTTGGTGAAGCAGAGACTCCAGGCGGCTTCTGAACACACTCAGAGGCTGATTGACAGATTCACAGCCGATTATGAGGAGGAAGTTTCTCGTTTGAGGGAAAATGAGCGACGACACAAACTCCTGGAGTTCAACCCTCGAGTTCAGCTGCACAGATCAGGTTTGTGCTTTTTCATTATTGTTCCCGTCTTCGTGCTCGTGTTCCGGGTTTACGTCGACACGGCGAGGAGATGTGTCGAGTAAATAATAATAAATGAGAGGGGGAGGAGGGCCCCTCCTGTGAGGAAGGAGCACACGAGCAGATCCGAGGTCAGGACCACGTCACGGGATGTGGGTGCTGGAAGAGCCGGACTTGTTCTGGGAGAGCAGAGTGGTTTTGGGTTCTGACCTGTGCTGCCTGAGAAGGACTCTGTGATGCATCACATGAGCTTCTGTTTGACACGTGATCAGAGAATAAATCCTCCCGCTGGAAAGGAGAGAACGAGAGAAGGTCGTTGGCTGAATTATGACTTCAGACATCCAGTTGTGGAAATACGTTAGTGTGGTGCATTGTTTTATAGTAATGTTCATTGTTTTATAGTAATGTACATTGTTTTATAGAAATGTTCATTGTTTTATAGTAATGTACATTGTTTAATAGTAATGTACATTGTTTTATAATAATGTACATTGTTTTATAGTAATGTTCATTGTTTTATATTAATGTACATTGTTTTATAATAATGTACATTGTTTTATAATAATGTACATTGTTTTATAGTAATGTACATTGTTTTATATTAATGTACATTGTCTAATAGTAATGTACATTGTTTTATAGTAATGGTCATTGTTTTATAGTAATGTACATTGTTTTATAATAATGTACATTGTTCTATAGTAATGTTCATTGTTTTATATTAATGTATATTGTTTCATAATAATGTACATTGTTTTATAGTAATGTACATTGTTTTATAGTAATGTTCATTGTTTTATAGTAATGTTCATTGTTTTATATTAATGTACATTGTTTTATAGTAATGTTCATTGTTTTATAGTAATGTACATTGTTTTATGGTAATGTACATTGTTTTATGGTAATGTACATTGTTTTATAGTAATGTACATTGTTTTACAGTAATGTCCATTGTTTTATAGTAATGTACATTGTTTTATAGTAATGTTCATTGTTTTATAGTAATGTACATTGTTTTATAGTAATGTACATTGTATGATAGTAATGTTAATTGTTTATAGTAATGTACATTGTTTTATAGTTGTTAAAGGAGCCCTGTCCTTCACTTGGGCTACTGAGGCATTTTGGTTCCTCCGGCTAGATGGTTGACGCGCTCTGTGGTTCTGCTGCTTGCTGTTCGTTTCAGACAACTTGCCTCCGACACTCTGAATGTTGTTCATAGGTTTTTAATCGTGCGAAGTCCGGTACAAACAGTTTACCAGCTCACCGTGATACGGTCAAAACCTATTTCCCCGTTCCGGGGTCAAAACACCTGCCGTCGCCAATTACCTGGTGATTAATGTAGGCGAACAAAATAACAGCAACAGCGCCACCCAGTGTATACATAAACATACATGCACCTACACAACATTTGGCTCTTACACACCGGCCCCTAATTGTTCATGCAGGCAGACATAACAATTCAAATAAAAATACAAAACAAAAAGTAGCCAAATACTGAGCCCTAATTTACACCCTGCAGCAAAGACAGTTTTGTTACTGGTCTTACGACAATGTTGGCCTTTGTCTGCAATCTCACAGAACGTACAAGTCCCCCTTTGTCAGCAAACACTTCTAAAACTTTACCAAGTGGCCATGAACCACGGGGAGCTGAAGAATCCATGATTACAACAATATCTCCGGCGACCAAACTCCTTTTCTTCTTGTTCCATTTCTGCCTCTCTTGGAGCAAGGGCAAGTACTCTCTCACCCATCTCTTCCAGAAAAGATCTGAGAGGTACTGCACTTGCCTCCATCGTCTCCTTCCATATTAATCATGTGGTTCGAACACTCCAGGTGGAAAAGCTGGTTTACCCTTTAAGAGAAGTAGATGGTTAGGTGTGAGTGGTTCCAAGTCGTTGAGATCGTCCGAAAGCTTGGTAATTGGCCGATCGTTCAAAATAGCCTCCGTTTCACAGAACACTGTATGAAGTCCATCATCATCCACGCTCTGCTGACGTAGAACAGAGCTGAGAACTCTTCTCACCAGGCGGATCAACCGTTCCCACACCCCACCATGGTGTGAACCTGCCGGCGGATTAAAACTCCAACGAATTCCAACCTGTGACAAGACTCCTTGGATCCGATCATGATTCAGCGCAGCGATCGACTCCCTTAGTTCTTTCTGCCCCGACAAAGTTGGTACCGTTGTCTGACCTTAAGTGCGCCACTTGTCCTCTCCTGCTGATGAAACGCCGCAAAGCATTCTTAGGGCTGCAACTAACGATTATTTTGATAATCGATTAATCGGATAAAAAAACAAAAAAAACTTTAATTTTCAACCCTTTATTCAAAACAGGGTCCGTACGGTCATGGAAAACCTGGAAAAGTCATGGCATTTTTAAATGGCTATTAGCAGGCCTAGAAAAGTAATCTAAAAAAATAAAATCCCAAAATATTTGGAAAAGTAATGCAAATTTGTTTTCAAATGTTAATTTACACGGTATATATACGGTATGCTTTGGAATTCTCATTGTTAATTTAAACACTACATCTTCTCACTGTCACGTATAGACAGAGTTTTCACAAAATGTTTAATCATGGAAATGTGGTTTAGTCATGGAAAGGTCCTGGAGATCAACTGGTCACCATGGTGATGAACCCTGTTCACTGGTCACCATGGTGATGAACCATCACAAACAGACTGACAGCTTTCCTCTCCTGAGCAGTGGTCCCCATGTGGACCGGCACCCTGAACAATATCAGAGACGCGTTCCGATTTATAATTTTTTTCACCTGGCCCGCTGCCGTTGAGATTGCAGTGAGACGCGGAAAAAATGTGAAGTGGTGCTCTTCGCAATAAAACATCTTCGATGAGACGTGTCGAGTCTCGGCCAATCAGCGTTCAGATGTCGACAGCGTTTGGGAAGTTAGGTTAGCTTGAATGTTTGTCCGCTACATCTGCTGCTGTCACGCTGCACGGTGTAGCGATACTAACAAAGTACCCGTACGTTAAAAACGATGTGATTTAGTGTCGATACTTCATTAAAAGAGCGCACGATCAGAGCGCACGCGCTGCTCCGCTCCGTTAAATGTTGTCTGCACGCGCAGCGCTCAGAGCGAGTGACTTCGTGGCTTATCTCCGTTGCCTTTCTCCGTGGAAAAATATGTTCCGCTATTCGCCACGGAATAAATAACCACGTTTTCTACGTTATCCTCTTGTGGAAATGCCACACACGTCGTGACATGTAGCGCCCTGGTGTCTGGGTTCTATTAACGTGAAGTCAAACTGGAGGTCCCGTGCTCGCTAAAAAATGAGAATCTGAATCCGATAGATACGGTTAACAATATTTAATGGCAAGAAGTCTAAGCAGTAAATTGAAAGCGCTCTCTCTCGTGTCCCGGCTGCCGGCTCCTCACGGAGCTCAGCCTTCCCCCTCCGGGGCTTACCTGTGAAAAAGAGAACGAGCTCTCTACAAACACGCAGTCATATACTCTTCCTGTTTTCGGTCAAACAGTCACTTCCGGTTCCAGTCGCTTTCACAATAAGATTCCCGTCAATTAAAGTCACCTTCACAATAAAAGTCACTTCACGGATTTCAACCGGCTTCGTCAATCTATAATACTAACATACAGTCACTCTCATGCAACATACATTAATTCTTGCCATTTACATTTGCATAGAGTAAACATTACCCCTATGCTTCATAATACATTAATAACAACATCAATATTCTCCTTAATATTGTCTATTATAATATCTTTCTATATGTATTAATTTAAACCATAAGACCTCTGCAGATGTTATCAAAATAAACTATTACAACTTAACAATCCCTCCTTTTATACTTATCCAATAGTATAAACATCAAAGTAATATCCCTTTTATTTTGACGCTCTATGTAAACAAACATTGTACAACATTTTAATTATCACTCTATCATTCAGCATCCCTGTGGAAGAAGAACATCACTCCCTCCTTGCATCCCTGCTTCTCAAGGAAACTAAATAACACTAAGTGTCGGTGTGAATGTATTCATCACACAGGTAAAAATCTTGCTGTCCTGATGGTTCCGGTTAATGTAACGTGTGCACTGTCTAAGTGTCTCTGTGCAGGTGTCTGTGCATCCCTGTGAATCCAGTCCCTCCGCATACATGCTCTGCAACTCCAGTATTCCTCCAAGCAGATTGTCAATGATGGTTGCGATCGTCCCACTCAGCTGAGGGAGCATGAACTACTGCTTCCACAGACTGCAAGCAGTTAACTGTCTACCAGCAATTCACACTCACTAAATCTCAGCTGAGGACTTCTCAAGGATCTCGGCCTTCATGCAGCTACCTGCATGCAGTGGTTCTCTGGTCGAAAAAGCCTTGTCTCTGGAACCTGTCTCATACCGGGCGTCCCAGCCCCTGGGGAGATATTATTCCTCATGGTTTTCACTGGCTGAGCCGTCGGTGGATTCGCATATCCACATGATGTCATCTGTCCTTCTTCCTCTTCTCCGAATGGCATCGCAGGGGTCTTCAGCATGGCTCCGTCTGCTCCTCAGTCTCTCTGAGTCAGGTGATGATGGTGTCCGATGCTCCTGTGGGCAGCTCCTCATGGCAGGTCCTCACAGCAGGCAGCCAGCACACGATGGACGATGCTGGAGCGTCAGGTGTAGCTGTTGGAGAAAATGAGAAAACACAACACAGCGGCCACTAGGGCGGCTCTATACAGAATGTGACACTTGACTATGAAAAATTATCTATATCATAATTTCTATATTTAAATAAGTATCTAATACTTTCTAGGCTTGAATTCGCAATCTTTAACTGAGTCGGAGGAGCAGCTTCTCACCCCGTCCAACAGAGTCTCAATTACTTATCCAATCCAATCTAACTTTATTTATCTTTACCGGTTATGATAAGTGTAATTGATCCTATCTATGGCCCTTGACTAGGGCATAGAAATATTCAAATCCTACTAGGATCTGATAGCAGGCAGGTATTCGTCCAGCACCCTCCTTTCTCGTGCTCGAACCCCTAAAACAGCTTATGGGGAAAAACAAAACATTTGCACCTCGAGGTGCCATTAATGACAGGAGACAGTGAGCAGTGAGAGTCAATGTTGTCTGCACACATCTTCCTATGTTGCAGTCCTAACTCTCGCTCTAATGTCTCAGATATGAACATAATTACAAAAATGTGAAATGGTGTCACTTGTGTGAGACCACTCACATCGAGGGCGCTCCGAGGTCCTTGCAATGACTTCAGAGCACCCCATTCGCCTGGACTTAGTCCACTGGCTCCTGGTGGGCTCCGGTAACCTGCTCAAAGAAAAACTTAACTGTGGTTAGTTCATTTCTCAAACATTCTCCAAAACCACGCCATGAACTCTGCTATCCCCTCCCTGGGCGATAGTCTGCTCCTGTGAATGTGTTCTCTAGATATATTTCTTCATGTAGGTGCTTGTTTCTAAATGTGTTAAGTGTTTGGTTGCAAAGCTGTGTGCCAGTCAGACCTGATCACTCCTCGAACGCCACATCTCGGTACCAGCCACAACTGTCTCTGCATCTCCCATCCCTCCCTTTTCTGAAACAACCTTTGATTCAGAAAACTCAAGGTGGATGCATGTTGCAGTCAACTTCTTGCTTGTTAAGGGGATCAGGTACTGAGGCTTAATATATGTAAGGAAATGTAAATGTAGAGCACAGAAATTCCTAAAAAATGTCAGATCAAAATCCCTCAAAAAATCGTAAATCGATTTTTCGAAAGAAATTGAAAGACAATTTTTTCTACACTGTGTCTAAACATGGGTGCGGTGCGGTTGGGATACATTTCAAATTAGCAAATGTACAGTGTACACAATTATACAACGTAGTCTCAAATATGGGAAAAGACTGTTACTTTTATGCAATTTTTTTTTTTTTTTTCAATCTTTCGTAAACAAGATGGCAGAAACTGTTACTTTGGTTAAACAGCAATCACAGACAATCAAAGCAGTCAAGCATCAAGACTTGTTACAGCCTGCAGCTGTCAAAAATGGGAAAAGGACGTTATTACACAAAACATTTAACAATATACTGTAGAATGGGAGAATATTTGTTACTTTAAACAAAACTGCCAATTTAGCACGTCGCATAAATAGGTGTCAGTTTCTTAACAGCTCATGAGAAATCGATTACTCGTACGTCCAACGGACGACTGTAATAATAACCACTATTTTTCCAAAAAACAGTAAACCCAAAACTATCCTTTGAAACCGACTAAAATAAAAAAAACTTCAGTTTTGAAACGGTGATGAGAAATCAATTACTCGTAAGCCTAACGGCAGTTACTGTAATAATAACCACTGTCTTTTCCCAAAAAACAGTAAACCCAACACTATTCTCTAAAACTGTCAATCAAAAAAACAAAAAGATAAACAAATAAAAACTCAGTACTGAAACAGTGATGGGAAATCAATTACTCGTACGCCTAACGGCATTACTGTAATAATAACCACTGTCTTTTCCCAAAAAACAGTAAACCCAACACTATATCTTCAACACTGGCAATAGTACTCAAAGAAAAATATCTCTTAAATCCAAATTGTCAAAATGTGTTGGTGAAAACAGCAGCAGCATGTAACTGGTGTGTCGGATGTAATTTACAACAACAACCACGTAATGGCGTCTTCTACTATGCTAATGTGTCTCACCCCCACTGACCTCGTGTCTTCTCACAAGGGAACAAGAAAAAATGTAGTTTGACCTGGCCCGTGGTGAATCCGACTCGCACTTTTTTACCCCATGTACAGTATTAAAAAAAAAATTAGCACGTTGATCTGGTCATAACAGTTCGTTAATAGCGTACTTACACGTAAGTGTATCGGGCTCGCCGGCCGTCAATCACACTATTAAATTGAGTCTACCCAACAGTTATTTAACTTTAGTTTTCTAACGCTCTGTCTAAATATTAGACTCTAGACCACGTGTCGTTCTTCACAAATTATTTCAATGTGCGCCGATGGCCGGAACTTCCCAGCTCAAGCTTACGGGTGTGCACGTCGCAAGCTCAACAAAAACCTCCGCAATGACCCATGCGACAAACAAAAGTTAAACATTCAATACGTATGCAACATAACAAACAAAGCATGCATGCACCTGTGTGCAACAAACAAACAACATATAGGACAAACTACTCCAATCCGCTGCAAAAACTTCTCCCACTGGCTTATGCCCTTATCGTCGTTTTCGACGGTAAAAAAATCAATATTTTTATCCGAGGGGCTTCACACCACTCAACACGCTAAATTTCTATTCATAAGCTATGCAGATTTGATTTAACTGGTTCTGCCTTACCGTATGAGTTGCCCGCGGTTCGTCTGGAGTAGCGTGAAATTGCCCGGTCCTGTCGAGCCACGAGGTCCAACAGTCCACGTTGGGCTCCAACTATTAACGTGAAGTCAAACTGGAGGTCCCGTGCTCGCTAAAAAATGAGAATCTGAATCCGATAGATACGGTTAACAATATTTAATGGCAAGAAGTCTAAGCAGTAAATTGAAAGCGCTCTCTCTCGTGTCCCGGCTGCCGGCTCCTCACGGAGCTCAGCCTTCCCCTCGGGGCTTACCTGTGAAAGAGAACGAGCTCTCTACAAACACGCAGTCATATACTCTTCCTGTTTTCGGTCAAACAGTCACTTCCGGTTCCAGTCGCTTTCACAATAAGATTCCCGTCAATTAAAGTCACCTTCACAATAAAAGTCACTTCACGGATTTCAACCGGCTTCGTCAATCTATAATACTAACATACAGTCACTCTCATGCAACATACATTAATTCTTGCCATTTACATTTGCATAGAGTAAACATTACCCCTATGCTTCATAATACATTAATAACGACATCAATATTCTCCTTAATATTGTCTATTATAATATCTTTCTATATGTATTAATTTAAACCATAAGACCTCTGCAGATGTTATCAAAATAAACTATTACAACTTAACAGTTCATAACGTCACCCGTAGGCGCACTTAGCTCCGTGAATGTCTCCGACTACGTGAATGACTTCCGCATCCAGCGCCACGTGAGCAGCAGCAGCCAATTAGATTCAACAGAGGAGCAGCTCAGCGCTGATTGGCTCTCACAACGCAGCGTTCCGTCCTCTTCCTCTCCGCTCTTGTTTCCCCTGCGCCGCTCTGCACTTAACTTTTTTTATACTCCGTGACTTATTGAGTGCCGTAATAATCGCGCGACACAACGAATCGAAAATGAAATTCGTTGCCAACTATTTTAATAATCGATTATCGATTCGTTGTTGCAGCCCTAGCATTGATGCATGCATCCGTTTCCAGCGAGACTGCTACCTCCAGATGGACGGCCCTGTACGCCATACAGGTAAATATAACACCGTATCGTTTACAGGTTGATCTTCCCTTCTTTATTGGTCCAAAGTAATCTACCCCTGTGTTGGTGAATGGTGGTAGATCAGGAAGGACTCTCTCTCTAGGAAGATCTGCCATCTTCTGTTCAATTGCTCTTCCATTGTAGCGTCGACAAAAGCTGCCTTCGGCAATTACCTTTCTGACAGCTGAATTGGCGTTTGTAATCCAAAACCGCTTCCTCACCGAGGACAGAGTATGAGCTCGTCCACCATGGCCAAGATTGTGGTGAATATGCTTGAGGATGAGCATAGATACGTGTTGATCTTTGCAGAGGATGAGTGGATGTTTGGCTTCTTCAGGCATTGCTCCTCTGCCCAACCTTCCTCCAACTCTTAATAGCCCATCTTCCAAAATTGGATCCAGCTTATAAACAGGACTCTGCTGGCTCACGGTTGCTTTCCTGGATGACAGGTCAGAAATGTCCTCACTAAATCTTTGTCCCTGACAGTATCTGATGATGGCAATTTCTGCTCCTATTAGATCATCCAGTGTCAAGATCACCCTATTTGACTCAGCTGTGACCCTCTGTCGTTTAGCAGCCCGCTTTGACCTATTCTGACTGGTGTCCTCCAACTGATTAACCACAGATGCCTCCAATTGCTTTCTCTGGCGAGTCTGTGTCAACAACATGGTCTTTAATCGGAGGAACCAGGCAACTGCTGTTTTGAGCCTCCTCCAGTTGGAAAAGTAGGCAATAAATTGGTCAGTAGGACTAGGCACGTCCAATACACTGATGACATTTACTGTTGCCTCTTTTCTCACCTCTTGGTCATCTGAGTCCACTAAGACTTCCAACACAGTCTTAGGCCAGTCCTCTTCATGCTTCCAGATAAATCCAGGACCTTCAAGCCACCTGCTACTCTTCACAAAGTCTGAGGCCTTCATTCCCCTTGACGCGTCGTCGGCTGGATTGTCTTTGGAACTGACATGTCTCCACTGTGAAGGCTCCGATGTCTCTCTGATGGTCGAGATTCTGTTGGCCTTACTGATTAGTTTGTTCATGTACCCTGCATACTCCTTGTGCAAACGTGTGTTGCTAAGAAACCTCTTTCTCAAACCCTGGATCCTTTGTCTAGCCACAGCAAAGTTATTGGGCAGATAGACCTCTTGTTTCCTGTAAGGCAACTTCAAACAATATTTCCCATCCTGAAGTACTGCAGAGCGCTCCATGGTTTCCAGAAACTTGAGGTCTTCTCTGGACATTTCCTTCTCCTCGGTCTTTTCATTAAAGTCATGATTGTCCTGATGGGCCAGCAGTTTTTGCAGTTTGCACACAGAGATCCTGTTAACTGTAGCAGAGGAAATATCTGCCCCTATAGCACCACTGTTTCCATTCAGTGGACCATTAACAGCCCATCCTAGCACGGTCCTGATAGCATATGGGCCATTCCCACGGCTGTTGATGTCCTCCCAAGGTTCCAATATCTTGGGAGCGTCAGTTCCAATCAACAGGTCCACGCTTGCCTTTAGGTCTGGGATGTGAACTTTCGACAAATACGACCAGTTTGCGAGGTCTTCAGGTGTCACCATGTTATCAGCAGTGACTGGCATTTTATTTTGTGTTAACACGTCTGGTAAAATATAAAAGTCGTCACTGTCCAGACTAGGGCTGCAACAACGAATCGATAAAAATCGATTATTAAAATAGTTGGCAACGAATTTCATTATCGATTCGTTGTGTCGCGCGATTATTACGGAGTATAAACAAAGTTGAGTTGAGCGCAGAGCGGCGCAGGAGAAACAAGAGGGAGAGGAGAGACTGAACGCTGCGTTGTGAGAGCCAATCAGCGCTGAGCTGCTCCTCTGTTGATGAATCTAATTGGCTGCTGCTGCTCACGTGGCGCTGGATGCGGAAGTCATTCACGTCGTCGGAGACATTCACGGAGCTAAGTGCGCCTCCGGGTGACGTCATGACCCCAGACACCAGGGCGCTACATGTCACGACGTGTGTGGCATTTCCACAAGAGTATAACGTAGAAAACGTGGTTATTTATTCCGTGGCGGATAGCGGAAAATATTTGTCCACGGAGAAAGGCAACAGAGATAAGCCACGACGCCACTCGCTGTGAGCGCTGCACGTGCAGACAGCATTTAACGGAGCGGAGCAGCGCGTGCGCTCTGATCGGGCGCTCTTTAAATGAAGTATCGAACTAAAAATATGCTAAATCACATCGTTTTTAACGTACGGGTACTTTGTTAGTATCGCTACACCGTGCAGCGTGACAGCAGCAGATGTAGCGGACTAACATTCAAGCTAACCTAACTTCCCAAACGCTGTGGACATCTGAACGCTGATTGGCCGAGACGCGACACGTCCCATCAAAAATGTTTTATTGCGAAGAGCACCACTCCACATTTTTTCCGCGTCTCACTGCAATCTCAACGGCAGCGGGCCAGGTGAAAAAAATAATAAATCGGAACGCGTCTCTGATATTGTTCAGGGGGCCGGTCCACATGGGGACCACTGCTCAGGAGAGGAAAGCTGTCAGTCTGTTTGTGACGGTTCATCACCATGGTGACCAGTGGATCTCCAGGACCTTTCCATGACTTTAAACCACATTTCCATGATTAAACATTTCGTGAAAACGCTGTCTATACGTGACAAAGTGAGAAGATGTAGTATTTAAACTAACAATGAGAATTCCAAAGCATACCGTATATATACCGTGTAAATTAAAATTTGAATAAAACAAATTTGCATTACTTTTCCAAATATTTTGGGATTTTATTTTTTTCAATTACTTGTCTAGGCCTGCTAATAGCCATTTTAAAATTCCATGACTTTTCCAGGTTTTCCATGACCGTACGGGACCCTGTTTTCAATAAAGGGTTGAAAATTAAAGTTTTTTTGTTTTTTTATCCGATTAATCGATTAATCGATAGAATAATCAACAGATTAATCGATTATCAAAATAATCGTTAGTTGCAGCCCTAGTCCAGACCAGATACCTCCAAACCACTCAGTGTGAGCTGGTACAACGGTTTCCTGTCCCATTGTCTGCAGCAAGAAATTGGTTCTTTTGCCTGTAATATTCAGCTTCTGCATTAGATGTTCTGAGCAGAATGTGGCTGAACTACCAGGGTCCAGGAAGGCATACGTTTTAATAATGCGATTTCCTCTTGCAGATTTCACCTTGACGGGGATAATTGATAGAACACAACGGTCCTTACCGGCCCCTGTATGTCCACACGTTTTCAGTGAAGTTGGCTCTTCGTTAGATGATTCTTTTAACTGTGCAAGCTCTGGTATTCGCCTTTTGATATGAAGCACAGTGGGATGAGTTTTATCGCAAACTTTGCAAAACAAGCGCCTTTCGCAATCTCGGCTTATGTGCCCAACACATAAGCACGCAAAGCAAACTTCCTGTTCCCTCAGAAAGTGAAGTTTTTCCTTGTGTTCCCTTCCATTGAACAGTTTGCACTCCTCTAATGAGTGATTTTTAGTGCAACACAGGCACCCAGATTTCTCAGTTTTCCCTGGTTCTGATGTTGGTTTCCTAGCTCCCTCAGGCCAGTCCCTAGAGGTTACTGTCGTCGCAACAACATTTCTCCTCCCTCTGTTGCTGGGCTGGGATTTAAACCGTGTCCCAGTAACACCAGTTGATGTGTCCTGTATGTCACCAAACAAAGGGTCAAAAAGAATTTTGACATGACGCTCAATGAATCTGACCAGATCCATGAAGTGAGCTCTTTGACTGGTCGTTTCCATTATCCCATGAGCTTTGGTTCTCCATTGCTCCCTCATCTTGAATGGTAACTTCCACATAATGGCTCTCATGTTTACAGGCATATCCAGTTCCTGCATGTACTGGAGCTCCTCTATAACGTTGCAGCAACCACGTAAGAACAAAGCATAGGCTTGAAGTGCTTTACCATCTTCAGATTTTATTGCTTGCCAGGACAAAGCCTTGTCCATGTACGCTGCTGCAATCTTATACTGATTTCCAAAGTGTTCCTGGAGAAGACCCTTTGCCACTTCATAGCCACGCTCTGGAGCCATATGTTGGCAGTTACGCACCAGCTCTCGCGGCTGTCCTCTTATAAATTGTTCCAAATAATATAAACAAACTGCCTTTGGTGCCTTTTCCTCCACTCCTTGTTCAAAGGCTTTAACGAAGCTTTTGTACTGTAGAGGGTCCCCTTCGAATGTAGGAATGTCTCTTGGCGGCAGAGATGATGAACGCTGCTCTTGCACCAGAGAGGCAGTTATTTCATTTTGCCTGTGCATGATGGCAAGTATGTCTTCAGTAGGATTTATGCGAATTTGATGGTTGGTAGAATGCCTTTCTTCGTCCTGAGCGGATGTTAGTTGATGCTGAACACGATGCGCTCCCAACATACTGTTGTCCTGCTGTTGTTCGTTAGGACTGTATCGCTGTTGTGAAGTTGTTTCAAACCTTTGTTGTGTTTGCTTTGGTCGCACGTCCTGTAACAGTGGTATATTCCATTGTGTCATGTCGTCTTGCTTCTTAGATTCTACTTCCGGCTTGTACTCCTTTGCCATAGGGTTTAAGCTGTTGACAATTTCTCGTTTCCTTTTTTCCTGGTCGAAATATGAAGCCATGCCATCGGAGGGTGTTCGAGAAGAACCTTTCAGATCAGAGGCCTGTAATACTGTCAACATAGCAGCGGAAGCAGCTATTTCAGTGTCCAAGTCATGCTGTTGTCTTCTCCTCCTCAGCTGTTGCTCCTGCTCCTCCAGTACATGGCTTTCCTTTAAAGCTGCCGCGTGAGCGATCAATGTAGCTCTATTTGCCTCCGCTTTTATCCTTACAGAGGAGGTGGTACTTGATTTCCCACTTCTATTACTTCTTTTTTCTTGAGTGTTTACTACCCATATTAGAAACACTGTCATCTGGATTAATACCATCCTCCACTTTTTCACACACATTACCTTCATATGTTGAAACCCACAATTCTGCATCAGCAATACATTCATCATTAAACATCATTTTTGCTTTAAACCATGTTTCGTGTTTTTCCCCTTCATCACATGGCAGCATACCCAACAGAAGTGTATGCATGCATTTTGCTTCATCAAACACCTCAATCAACTCTTCAAGAACACTTAGTACCTGTGTTTTATCACCCTGAGATATAAAACATTGAATTGATTTTCTCTTGACACTTGCTCTATTTAACTTTGCTTTTCTACCACTTTGCAACGTTTCTATTTTATCAGCAAGCGCCTTAGCAGTGAGCTTAACAACCCGTTTTTGCGTTTCAAGACCGCCAGGCACACCGAGTTTAGTATCAGCTTGCACATGAGTGTCAACAGTATTGTCCAGCGCCGCGTCACGCTTCTCCATGATAAAATGTCAATAGTCCATCACAACAAAGTCAAAAGCAAAGTCAATTGTTTGTGTCCGACCTCTTCGGCAACCAATGCATTGGTTTTTTTGTCCAGTCACGTGTGCTCACGATTTAAATGGCCATAAACAGTGTAGCGCTACTCATACCTCCTTGCATTGGGCGCCGTGTGTGGATCCGGTTGTGCGATTGGTCCACAGCTGCTGTTGCGTAGCGGCGTAGCTCCGTCCTGCTGATGCTCCATCGCTGATGTTGCGCAGCGGCGTAGCTCCGTCCTCCAACCCCGCCACACATCCAAACGGCTCCCGCAGCTCCTTGACTCTCCTCCGCGCCTCCGTTACATCCCAGACGTGCCGAAAGTTTGTAAACCAAGTTCCATCTGTGGTTTAGGTTTTGACTAATGTTAAAGGAGCCCTGTCCTTCACTTGGGCTACTGAGGCATTTTGGTTCCTCCGGCTAGATGTTGACGCGCTCTGTGGTTCTGCTGCTTGCTGTTCGTTTCAGACAACTTGCCTCCGACACTCTGAATGTTGTTCATAGGTTTTTAATCGTGCGAAGTCCGGTACAAACAGTTTACCAGCTCACCGTGATACGGTCAAAACCTATTTCCCTGTTCCGGGGTCAAAACACCTGCCGTCGCCAATTACCTGGTGATTAATGTAGGCGAACAAAATAACAGCAACAGCGCCACCCAGTGTATACATAAACATACATGCACCTACACAACATTTGGCTCTTACAATAGTAATGTTAATTGTTTATTGTAATGTACATTGTTTTATAGTAATGTACATTGTTTATAGTAATGTACATTGTTTTATAGTAATGTACATTGTTTTACAGTAATGTACATTGTTTATAGTAATGTTCATTGTTTTATAATAATGTTCATTGTTTTATAGTAATGTTCATTGTTTTATAGTAATGTTCATTGTTTTATAATAATGTTCATTGTTTTATAGTAATGTACATTGTTTTATAGGAATGTACATTGTTTTATAGTAATGTTCTATAGTAATGTACATTGTTTTATAGTAATGTTCATTGTTTTATAGTAATGTACATTGTTTTATAGTAATGAAGGAGGTCAGAGTCAACCCTCTCCTGAAGAAACCCACCTCGACCAAGTGTCCTCCTGTCTCCACAGCAACGACCTTCTTGACCCTCACCAGTCTGGATTCAAGGCCGCTCAACAGAGACTGGCCTCCTTGCTGTCTGAGCAGCTTCACTCTCCTCTGTCCTTATCCTTCACTCTGCTAGAGCAGCCTCTCTCTCCTCTGTCCTTATCCTTCACTCTGCTAGAGCAGACTCTCTCCTCTGTCCTTATCCTTCACTCTGCTAGAGCAGCCTCTCTCCTCTGTCCTTATCCTTCACTCTGCTAGAGCAGCCTCTCTCCTCTGTCCTTATCCTTCACTCTGCTAGAGCAGCCTCTCTCTCCTCTGTCCTTATCCTTCACACTGCTAGAGCAGCCTCTCTCTCCTCTGTCCTTATCCTTCTAGACCTTTCTGCAGCATTTGACACCGTGAACCACCAGATCCTTATCTCTTCCCTTCAGGTCCTGGTATCTCAGGCTCTGCACTCTCCCTCTTCTCTTCCTACCTCAACGACCACACTTACCGGGTACCTTGGAGAGGATCTGTGTCTGATCCTTGTCCTCTCACTACTGGGGTTCCTCAAGGCTCCGTCCTGGGTCCCCTCCTCTTCTCTCTGTACACTAATTCTCTCGGCTCTGTCATTGGCTTCTCCTACCATAGCCATGCTGATGACACCCAACTGATCCTCTCGTTCCCCCTCTCTTCATGGTTACCGGTGGAGCAGCATCCGCTTCAAAACATTGGTTCTGGCGTACCGTGCTCTGAACGGATCGGGCCCCGTCTACATCCTGGATGTGGTCACACCGTACACCTCATCACGTTCGCTCCGCTCGGCAACAGCCAACCGACTTGTGACTCCTGCACCTCGAGCTCATCACTCTACATCCAGACTGTTTGCTGTCCTGGCTCCTCATTGGTGGAACGAGCTCCCCACTGACATCAGGACAGCAGGAAGTCTCTACACCTTCCGCCGGAAACTAAAAACACATCTTTTCCGACTAATATCTGGATTAAAACACAGATTAGCACTTCAGTGGCTCTTACTTCTGGTACTTTTGTACTTCGACTTTCTTGAAGAAATGTTACTTTCTGGATTCTTGTTCTGAGTTTGTACTCTTGGTTGTGTGGTCCAGTGTGGTCTAGTGTCGGCGATGCAGAACATCAGGAAAGCCGCTGTATGTCGAGCTGTTCATAAAGTTTATTTAGCGCTTAAACTTCTGGATGTGTTCATTACGATCCCTGGCCCACACACACATTCACACAGACACATTCAAACTCCTGTTCTGTATGATCATCTCCACATATATGTTTGCACACATTTATGTTATCTACTTGTTCTGGAAGAGTAGAGATGGTTATATGATGGGGTGACGAGGCACTTAAAATTAGCCGATATATTTAACACTTATGTTCACACCAAACGCGTTGAGTAGTTTGATGTTTCCACCTTTGTGTGATTTCACAAGTATAGAGCAGAAATAGTGGTTATTTCGTCCTTTGAGTTTATTTGACTTTGTGCCGTTATAAAATCAATGTTTCTGTGATCGACGCTTCCCCCTTTTGATGTCGGACGGGCAATCATCCTGAGGACTGACGTCTGGTTAGAATTAACGAGACGGTTTGAGGGCGGATCAGCCTTTGAGACGCAGAGAGAGCCTGATGTCAATCATCTCGTTAAATTAAGCGGGAAAATAGGACATTTGATCGAATTTGTTGAGCCACGTACGAGAAATAGGGCCCCGCTGCTTACAAATGTTATTGTTTTGTATTTCTGTGTTTGTACATGAAGAGCAACAAATACACATTTAGTCAGTAATGAAAGTTGATATCAGTCTGAAGTCACCGTTGTTCATAATGTGCTCCCTGCAGATGTCCAGCAGCTGGTTTGGATTAAACCAGATGTCCCCCCTGAGGACCAGGACCAAGAGGACCCGGAGCCCCTCCTCATAAAAGAGGAGCCGGAGCCCCTCCTCATAAAAGAGGAGCTGCAGGATCTCTGGACCCGTCTAGAGGGAGATCAGCTCATTGTGCTGGAGGAGGCCGATATCACCAAGTTCTTATCCACTGCTGTTACTGTGAAGAGTGAAGATGACGAACCTCAGACCTCACGGCTTCATCAAAGCCAGACGGAGGACAACAAAGAGGCGGAGCCTCCCGCCTGCAGCTCAGCTACACCAATACAGACGGAAACTGATGGAGAGGACTGTGGAGGATCAGGACCAGACAGGAACCTAAATCTACATCGTCATTCACATCCAAATGCTGATGATGAAGAGGCTTCAGACTCTTCTGAGACTGAGGTCAGTTGTGGTGATTGGCAAGAAGCTTTGTCAGATTCTGGACCTGACAGTGAAGACGGGGACAATGTCTGGAAGGAGCCCAGGGCACCTGAGTCTGCTGCACATGCCCTGAAATATAAGGAAGCTCTTGTAAGTCATGTGGGATGTAACACCGGCAACAAATCCAATGAATCACGATCAAATGAGCTCATGAGAGAGAAATCATTAAGGTGTGATGATTGTGGAAGAAGATGTACACACCAGGGACATCTGAAGACACACATGAGAGTCCACACAGGAGAGAAACCATTCAGTTGTGATGTTTGTGGGGAAAGATTTACACGACAGGGAGATCTGAAGCGACACATGAGAATCCACACAGGAGAGAAACCATTCAGTTGTGATGTTTGTGGGGAAAGATTGACACGACAGAGAAATCTGAAGATACACATGAGAGTCCACACAGGAGACAAACCATTCAGTTGTGATGTTTGTGGAAAAAGAGTTACACACCAGGGAAGTCTGAAGCGACACATGAGAGTCCACACAGGAGAGAAACCATTCAGTTGTGATGCTTGTGGGCAAAGATTTACACAACAGGGACATCTGAAGACACACATGAGAGTCCACACAGGAGAGAAATCATTCAGTTGTGATGTTTGTGGAAAAAGATGTACACACCAGGGACATCTGAAGACACACATGAGAGTCCACACAGGAGAGAAATCATTCAGTTGTGATGTTTGTGGAAAAAGATTTACACACCAGGGACATCTGAAGTCACACATGAGAGTCCACACAGGAGAGAAACCATTCAGTTGTGATGTTTGTGGGAAAAGATTTACACGACAGGGAGATCTGAAGCGACACATGAGAGTCCACACAGGAGAGAAACCATTCAGTTGTGATGTTTGTGTAAAAACGTTTGTATCACAGCAAGGTCTGAAGAAACACATGAGAGTCCACACAGGATAGAATGTGTTTCTTCCAATAGCGACAAATTAACTGTGTGTTGTTCTCTTTCTGTTGTGTTTAATAAAAATAAGGTAAATTTTTTTTTATTGTTTCCCATGTAATTTGTTTGTAAATGAGATGGAAGGCAAAGTGTTTTTTAATCATTTGATAAATCTTTATTACAAACAATAACAACATACTGAGTGTCTTGGATGGAGGAAACTAAAAATAAACTAAAAACTGCACAAATACGTCTGTATTTAAAATGCATTTTCCCTGTAATTGTTTAAAGTCTACATAGAGACTTTTGCAAGTTAACTTTGTATTACTGAAACTGTGTTACACTTTCTCTTACAGATCCCATTGTTATTTTGTTTTACACACATTTTGAAGACACTACAGGTAAAGAGGGTAAATATGTTTTTATCCATATGTCACCATGAAACTTCTCCAGTTGGTTACTGACATTAAGACCATAGTTTTAATCAATTGTTCAAAAGTCAAAAGTTTTCTGAAGTGTTATGTTTAAATATGCAACTGAGGTGTTAACTAATGCTAACTGTTGGTGCTAAAGGAGAAATCTACAGACCCAAATAGACAAAGGCTGGCCAATGCTGCTGCATGCATGTGATTCTGTGAAAGAATGCCCGATGCTCCTGCAATATATGCAAATAAGGCAGATATACTGCAATGGAGTTAATGGATGCTGGGAGAGCCCACCAGGAACTATTTTAACAAAATGACCTGAATTATTGTTACTATTTTAAAGGTGTTTAAGTGTGTTGATGAATCTTTTGTAGACAAACACACTCGTGGTTGTAAACATCAACAAGTGATCTCAAACTCTCATTTCTATGTGACAAACATGTTTGAGAGGAAAGTTTAAAGCACAGAGACTGACTGGCAAATGTTCTCTGGTCTCAACATGAACTCTGGACTTTGTGGTGTTTCAGGAGGAAAACTGACTCAGTTATTCTCTCATTAGTTTCATATTTTATACATTAGCTTCGTATGAAACACTGAAAATAAGACAAGAAGAAAGTACTTTGTTCATTCTTGAATCAAGAAATACTTTATTCATCACGTGAACCTGATAAACCAGTTTGACCAGAATCTCAGTTATGTAAAAGAATAATGAAAGATTTACTGATTGATTATAATACTTTGTTTTATAATTCAACACAGTACATCATTTGTACATTGATTTGGAAAACAACAACAACAACAACATTTAGTCTCACAAATGTATTGACAGAATAATTTGCATGAAGTTCTAAGAACAAAATACCTCCAATGAAGAAGCTCTGGTGCTTTCTCTCTTTAAGACCCATGCAGAGGAAGAGAAACTTAAATTAAAGAATACATCGATAACAATATTCATCAAACATGACTGTAAATTTATGGTTTTCGTCCTTTATTTGAAGTAAGATATTTTACCTTAAATTTACGGTTTTTGTTTGTCAGCCATTGCTGACAGTCATTTGACCGTTTTTTTACGCGTTTCTTTTTACAGTGTAGTATTATAACCGTGTCTCTCATTTGCAGGTGATAGCTGTAAAGACAAACTGACAGGTTTCTGTGAGGAATACACATTATTTAAAAACAGAATAAGGCTACATGCCAGTCTTTCATCCACCCTCATCCATGACAGATGAGCACTCCTTCTCATGGCATAGATAACATTAATCATTCTCACCACTGTATTATTAATCTGAGTGGACCATGACAGTGTTTCGTCAATAGTGACACCCAACAGTTTGACTTCTTGCACCCTTTAAAGAGAGACTTCATGTATTATCTGTCCTGAGAGCATATTTAGAACCTATTACCATGCATTTAGTTTTTAACATGTTCAATGCTCTCTGGCGATACACACATAGTCGTGTCATCCGTATAAATCACCATTCCTGCATTTTTCAATACGTATGGCATGTCATTTACAAAAATAAAATAGAGAAGGGGGCCAAGGCAGCTTCCCTGAGGAACTCCACACTGAAGTGTCTCAATGCTCCTCATCGCCTCAAAAGCATGAAACCTTCCACGTCCTAATTATCTCAACTTTCGGGGGTTTTGGCTGAAAAACGGACAAAGAAAATGTGACGTCCGGAGAGTGTTGGTAGTTTAGTTAGTTCCCGCGTGTCAATAATCAATTATTCGGAGCAATGTCAAACATCTGTCATCCATGTGAAGATATGGTGGAGTCTTCTTTGTGTGCGAGGAGCGTCTCAATTCACCTCAAACTGAAAGCCAGTGTTCTACTGCCCTCTAGTGGTCGGAGGCTGCACACTGCAGGCCAAACACAAGCTATTGAGCTGGTGTGGAAAAGAAAATTAGTCTTTAAAATAATCACACTACACAAATAACAAACATCAAACTGATATGTTATTACTGCAGTGGTAACTGAGTAAATTTACTTTACTACTGTGTTAAAGTAAATTACCCAGTTAGTCTGACTTGAGTGCTTTCATTTGATGCTCTTTTATACTTCAACTCCACATTCAGAGGGAAATATATTTATTTTCACTCTAATGAACTTATTGCAGATAGTTTTATTTATTTATTGAATAAGCAAATGAAATATACATAAGCATGTTATAATTAAACCACACAGCAATGTCACGAATGAACATTAAAATGCATCGATAGCAATAATCTAACAGTATAATATGTAATAATCTAACGACTGAGCCCATTTTCGCCCAACGATAAATACTTTTGGAGAACCACTTGGTGTTCATGTTCTCATAGAACCTTGCAGACTTTGACTGGAGCCAGAACCTTTGAGCAGGATTCTTTTGTCCCGGAGCGTGTGTGTTGCTGCTCGTCTTTCTGACGTAAACGACTGAAGACGTCGTGACGCCCCGATGGAGCCGAGGCCACGCCTCCTCCTGAGGATGGAGCCGAGGCCACGCCTCCTCCTGAGGATGGAGAGGCACAGCGACTCCATCACTCGGGGCAACGCCGCAAAGGAGAGGTCCTGTCTGTGAGGGACGAGGCGACCGGAGAGGCAGACAGGCAGACGGACAGACATGCATGACACACAAAGAGAGAGAGAGAGATAAAGAGGCAGACAGATGTCCAGACAGACAGACAAGGGAGTGGGAAGCTCACCTGGGCCTTTCTTCCTGTAGTCAGACACACCTGAGAGAGCACACAGTGAGAGAGCAGCCATCTTAGCGTGGGCCTTTTATTGTTGCTGTCAACAGGTACATTTTATTTAGTGTAAGTGGGCGTGACTCCTAAATGACCAACACATTGTGTGACTGTATACGTTATGTTTTTATTTAACCCCACATGGTTTACTTTCTTGTCTGTGCACTTTGATGCATGTATTAAATGTAGAAGTGACTCCACCCGTCTGTGAGTCCTGTGTTTCCGGTCCAGTGGCCTCTGGCCCCAGTGCATTCTGGGTGTTTCCCTGAGGGGGAACCAGAGGGTTGGCGCCTCGCTTCCACAGCGACACCGTGAGTCAGGACACAGTGGACCGGAAATGCAGAAGCACTCAGCTGGGGAGCGCTCACCTCTTTCACATCCCTGGTTCAGACCCTTAAAGGCACAGCACACACACCACATGCAGGAAACAGGTTCACACTCGTGACCTCCACAGAGGAGCCGACCTCCGGGTTTGAGAAGTGAAGCCGACGCACGGAAAGAACCTAAACGTTACATGAAACCTTGAGTGAAGTCTGTGAGACGTGTTGGACCACCACCTCAGTTATGGAAAAGAACAATGAGAGACTTACTGATTGATTATGATACTTTATTTTATAATGCAACAGAGTACATCATGTGTACGTTGATTGGGAAAACAACAACAACATTTAGTCTCACAAATGTATTAATAGAATAATTTGCATGAAGTTCTAAGAACAAAATATCTCCGATAAAGAAGCTCTGGTGCTTTCTCTCTTTAAGACCCATGCAGAGGAAGAGAAACTTAAATTAAAGAATACATCTATAACAATATTCATCAAACATTTAGAGCTCAGAGCATTTTACATTTCCCTGCAGATAAATATGAGTTCAGGTAAACAAAGAGCATCATGAGCAGTGAGAGCCTCCATGACTCAACACACACAGGAAGGAGCGCCACCTACAGGAACTCAGACACCTACACAACAACAAGGAGAAGATGGACAAGTCCCGCCCACAAGGTTTGATTGACAGGTGAAGAAAAGTCTGCTCAGCGACGATGATGGAAACAAAATAAGTTTAAGACTTAAAACACAGACTTTAACCAGATGTCCCTGAACTCACTTCTGTCTATTTGAGTTTACTGAACTCAGCAGTGACTCCGTAAGAATAAAACAACCCAAGTCCAGCATAGAGAGGCTGAGTGAATGTGGTCTGGACTCTGGAGGAGAGTCATGGTGTCAGAGACGCTGTAGAAGGACAGAATACCTGCTCTGTGATCCAGGTACACTCCTAATCTGGAGGACTGAGGATCAGAGACGGGAGTTTCGACTTTGTTGTGATAAAATGTAAAACTTTTATTGACACAACGTAACGCCCAAGATTTATTATTGAGTCCAAACACACATGCATCCCCTCTCCCTGTTCTGCTGATATTCTTGTATGAGACGGCTACATTAACTCCTCCTCCTCTCCACTCCACCTCCCAGTAACAACGTCCAGTCAGACTCTCTCTACTCAGGACCTGACACCATGCAGTGAACCTGTCTGAGTGACGAGAATAAGACTGATCTTCACTCATAAATGTTGCTTTTCTGTTCCAATCAGATAATAACAGCTCTGTGTTTGCTGTGTTTGGATCCAGAGTGATGTCACATGAATACCTTAAGAATCCAGCTCTGGTCTCGGGCTCTGCTTGTGAAGGAGACAGTAAATCGTCCACTTCAGTCACTGCCAGTGAGACGTTTGTCCACTTGTCCCCCAGAACGTCCTGTAGTTTATCTCTGACTTCTGACACAGCCGCCGTCACGTCCTCAAAGTGTCTCAGAGGACGGATATCGATGCCGGACGAGTGTGTCGACTCAGCGCGTGGTGACAGTGAGGGGTAGTGGAGTAGAAACTGCTTGAGATCCTCTGTGTGTGACAGCAGCTTCAGCTCAGCCTCGTTCCTCTTCAGCTCAGTGATCTCCTGCTCCAGCTTCTCCTGAAGCTCTTGGACTCGACTCACTTCAGTTCTCTGCCGGGATCTGACCTGCTGCTTCACGTCAGAGCTTCTGTTCTCCATGAGCCGGATCAGCTCAGTGAAGATCTTCTCACTGTCCTCCACTGTTTTATCAGCAGAGAGGTTGAGGACCTCCACCTCCTGATGGAGCAGCTTCAGGTCTTTCTCTCGGTCCTGGATGTTGAGTCGACTCCCCTCCAGCTCTCTCTGCCTCTCGGTCCTTTCTGCTGCAGCTGAGACTGTGTCGTGGCCTTTATGTTCATCCATTAAGCAGAGGTAACAGATACACTGCTGATCAGTCCGGCAGAAGATCTTCATCACCTCGTCATGACGAGAGCAGATGTTCTCCTGGAGCTTGTTGGAAGGTTCCACCAGCTTGTGTTTCTTTAACGGAGGTGCATCATAATGAGACTGAAGGTGTTTCTCACAGTAAGAAGCCGGACACACCAGACAGGACTTGAAGGCCTTCAGTCTCCTCCCAGTGCAGACATCACAGGCCACATCTTCAGCTCCAGCATAGCAGTGATCAGCAGGAGCAGCTTGGAGTCCAGTCTTCTTCAGCTGCTCCACTAGAGCTGCCAACATGGTGTTCTTCAGCAGGACAGGCCTCAGTGTGAAGGTCTTCCTACATTGAGGGCAGCTGAGGAGTTTCTTCCCCTCCTCTTCCTCCCAGTGGGCTTTAATACAGTTCATGCAGTAGCTGTGTCCACAGGGAATAGTCACCGGATCCTTCAGGAGATCCAGACAGATGGAACAAGAGAAGGTTTCCCGATCCAGCTGAACTCCTTTCTGCTCCATTTCACCTCTCAGGAGCAACGACTGTCTGAGTTTCACTTCCTCAGAAGCGACTCTGCTTTGACTTCTGATGTGAACAACATGTGACGGTTCAGTGAACGGGGCGTGTCAGCTCTAGTGGGAGGGAACCAGGAAGTGTGTGGACAGAGTGCAGCCGTGTGTTTGCGAGCAGGAGGAAGAGGGAGGGGCTTATCAAGCTGTACTTCATTCCTGGAGGAGGAGCTGAAAGAGGGAGTGAAGACAAAAAAAGGAAAATTAATAATCCAAAAACAACATTTTGCATCTGAAACATCCCAAAGGATAACAAATGTTTTTGTCAGTCTGACTGAGTAGCAGGTTAACGTTAATGAAGCAGATGATCACTTGGAGCACCACTTGATATCAGATGGAGAGCTGCCCACAGGGTGAACCACACGGATGACTGTCCACCTTGAAGTTTATTATTCATTATAAATATATGTGTGTGATCTTGATTGATTTTTGTTGAATCCCTAAAAACGTAACTTTTTAATTTGTGTTTTTTCCCCACAACAATTGAGCTCTGTAGCTGAACCTGGTGACTAGTCCATAAACCTGAGTTACAATAATTAAAATAGAGCCACAGGTTACACATCTGTAGTCCTAGAACCACACAAATGGACCCGTGCTGACCCTTTCAGTCACGTGGGTCGAGGTCACCCAGAGAGGTCAAACCCCATTAACACTGGACACAGAGAAACATCCCACGTCACTCACAGCCACGCCCCCTTCGTCACGGTCCAAATCCAAATCCACTATCGATCCTGTCCAACAGAAGTCCGTCACGTAACAAGACTCGCGGCATTTCTCAATTCAAAGTACACCGAGTCCAGACTTGTGTTCTTGTGGAGTCTGGTCTTGGGAGTCCAGACTCCGGAGGACGGTCTTTCTGCGATTGGAACAGCAGCTTTCTTGATGACGTCACCACTTCAGCTGTTCTTGCTCATGAGTTTACTCCAATTATTCATTGTAAATTATTTTTTACAGTCAAATAAACAAAACATCCTAACATGACATTCCGTGACTCAACAACAGTAGTATTTATAAAAAGTCAACAGTCAGTAGTTTATTTTCTCCTCCGCTATTGTTTCCGGTTGCTGGTGAAATGCATTCTGGGATATCGGCTGGCCAGAGTACGCACAAGTCTCCTTTGATGCATCCTCCGGAAAGTGGGAGGAATCAAGTCACATCCGGGCATTTTGACCGTGCTTTGCGAGAAGCGAACATGATTGATTGATTGATTGATTGATATATTTATTTGTCGTTTGCCAGAGTACAGGTACAAAAGCATCGAAATTACAAGAAAGGGTGGATGAAAGATTACAGCATGAGGAAGAAGAAGGAAGAAAAAAAACCCCCGACTATGCCGAGAGGGTACAGTGTGGAGCAGGAAAAAACACCACCTTAGCACATAAGCACATACAGACATAACTTGCAACGGTAGGAAGGGGGAGGAGGTAATCAACAACTGGGTGATCTAAGCCCATCCATTGGGGCAGAAGGTAGCCAGCAGCCAGCCGTCCAGCGGTCGGCGCCAACTCAGCAGCGCCCGCACAGCCCGTCGGTCACACTGGGGTTAAAAGCAGGCGTGGGATGGGGAGGGTAGTGAATGCAATCATTATTGAAAGTTAGGTATGCGTGGTATGTCGTCCTCCCCAGGCCACAACAGACAAAGTTCTCAGTCATAAGATGGTCGTTGCCATGGAGATAGCCTTGAAAGGTCCTGGGAGAAAACACAGGTGTCTGTGGATAGGGGAAGGGAATGAGAGAGTCTTAGTGAGTCTGGAGTTGTTGTTCCAGTCACGGCCTTGGGCCCGTCCTGGTGGGGGAGCCGGCAGCAGATAAGATTGGGATTGTTTGGTCTTCCAGTAGCTGCAATTCAATTGCACCACTATTCCTCAATTCAATAGGTTCCGTTTCCAATTTCATTTGCCAATCGATCCAATTATTTCTTTGCAGAGCGTCAGCTTCTCACGATGTTGTCATTCTGGCGGTTTAATGCCAAAGTGTCTGTGCCAACAACTCTGCCTAACGCGTCAATCATGTCGGGCAGCCTTAGAACTTTGCTGTCTCCGTTTCCTTAATTTTCCGATAAGCCCAGCCAGCGTAAATCAAACAACAGAAATCCTGTAATCAAAGTTCCGAATAGGTAGATGTCTTCTCGTCCTCCACGGAGAGTGGTGCTAGGCACAACCGCCACGCCCCCCCACGCCAGCGTCCGTGTATCCAGCAACAGTCCCAGCAGGACAGGCAGGTTCCCAGAACCGAGCTTCTCGTCGAAGATGGTGTCAGTGCGTTTAAGGACCAGTTGATTCGTCCATGGTTTTAGTTTGAAGCGGGAGAGTCTCTCAAGTACAGACAAGACAAGGTCCTGGGATGGTTTTTAGTTTGAAGAAGCGATGGAGAGAGTCTCTCAAGTATAGAGAAAGACAAGGCATGACGAGAGAAGCCAAGCAGGGAGGGAAGGTCATGGGAGGAGGGGAGAAAAGTCTTGTCTTAGAGAGCCAGAGTAGAGACCCGGTGTGCGGGATTAACTGGTTTTTGAATTAACTGGTTTTGGTACGCGTGCATGAGGCAGATGTGCCGTAGGAGTGGCCTCGAGTTGCCTCTCAGGATATGTTAGTCATGAAGGTGGAAAACGTTTCGTTAATGCCGTCGAAATCCTAAATGAAGGCTGGAGCAAGCTGCTCCCCCGTCACGTGTCTAAAGACACGCTCCTGTGTGTAGTTATTCAATGCGTGTCCTTATCGTAACAAAACAACAGGTAACAGTCATGTTAAATCTGGACCAGTGAGTGCTGCACAGGGTAGAGTATAGTTACGAGGATATATGTTGATCCGTAGTCTCGAATATAAAACATAAGAGATGTGAGACAGCACAGTGTTGTTGTTGTTGTATCACAATTTAATCGGAGTCGGTCACAGTTTCCCAGCGGACAGCGGTGGGCGAGCTGGGTGTAAACAACGGGCTACATGCTTCATGACACACTGCATGAAGACTAAACTGGTCTCACATCGACTTGACGTCAGATAACGACGTATAACATAAATATCAGACTGACAACAAGAGCATTTTGTCAAGTATTTATTGAAGTTAGTAGTATATTGGACAGGCATCAGCAGAGTCACCTACTTTGTCCTCGCTCCGTGTCCTCGGCGTCTCAACTACAGCCTCCCGAACAGGTATCACATTTTACAGCAAAGTCCTCCGTGTTTAGTCTTTAAAACATTAGCGTTACATTAAAAGAACGTGACAGAGGCTAAGCGATGGAAATGTGCATTTCCTACTTAGTCGAGACGGGTCCTGAGAGGCAACTCGAGGCCACTCCTACGGCACATCTGCCTCATGCACGCGTACCAAAACCAGTTAATTCAAAAACCAGTTAATCCCGCACACCGGGCTGAGACCGATGACGTTTCACGAGAACACAAGTAGAGAAAAGTACGCACAAGTACGCATATTGAGAAACGCCGAGAGTTCAGGACATGTTCATCCGCGAAAGAAAGAAAGAAAGAAAAGAGGAACGTGCCCTGACGCACACGGCCACACGACCAGATCACGTGACTCACCGTGTCGCCCTTGTTCATGTTTTGGTTGTTCAAAGTTGGATTCATGTTTCTTTCGGCTCCCCCGCGTTGCGTTCACTCACTGGAAGCTGGGAAGATGCGTTCAAGGTCCAACAGCCGCCTCTCCTCCTCGGGGACAACTTCAAAAACAAGAAGAAGGAACACACACACACACCGGGCCGAAGATCAGAGGCTTTTTCCACGAGCACACCGTGACTGGTTTCAACACGAAGCTGATGTCACTGAATCCGGTGGATCCAGTTTTTTATCTTCTTCTTCTTTTTGTTTTTAGGAGGCTGGCATCCAAACTGGTGCATTACCGCCACCTACTGCCTTTCTTTGCGAACTAGAAATATCTGGCACTTTATCCCCTCAAAAAGAAAAGAAAAGAAAATAAATTAAAATTAAAATAAACTAAACTAAGAAGGGAGCCCTGTCAACTTCAGTGCCCTACATTATTTTCTTCAACACTGTCTCCTTCAGATACTGCAGCACCCTTCCTGCCCCCAAGGATAATGCATCCCTCAATTGCACCCCTCCTACTGCCAGCCTCCTCTTCAACCTGCCTCGCTCGTTTCTAAATGTCTGGCAATGCCACATGACATGATCCAACGTTTCTGCTGTCTTGCAGTACTCGCACAGTCCTGTTGGGTGTTTTTTAATTAATTGCATTGTTTTGTTTATGTCCAATCCTGAGTCTACTCAATATGTTTTCTTCTCTAGTGCTAAATATTGTTGTCCTCCCCTTGTTAACATCCTTCTGAATAGTATACAGATGTCTTCCTGTGCCTCCTGCCTCCCAACTGTGCTGCCATTCCTTAATCATGTTTATTTATATTAGTGATTTAGCTTCTGATTTGCTAAATAAAATGTCCTTCTTGTTCTGACATTCCAATGCTTGCTTTGCTAGTTTATCTGCTGCTTCATTCCCCTTTACCCCTCTATGTGCCGGCACCCACATGAATGCTACCAAAATACCCATATGCTTAAGACGGAAAAGTGCTTTGTTTATTTCATTGATTAAGTCCTGCCTGCTGTTAGATGTGAGTGATTGTAATGACAATAATGTAGAACTGGAATCCAAACAAATGATGACCTTGCTTATCTGAACCTCCTCCACCCACTGTAGTGCTGCTAGAATGGCCAATGTCTCGACTGTATACACCGACAGATGGTCTCACGATCTCCGTTTTACTTCATAATGAAAAGATGGGCTGGTGACCGCAAAACCGGTTCTACCTGGACTAGGATCTTTCGATCCATCCGTGTATGCCGGAGTAAATGATTTATATGTCGTCTTTAGCCTATCCTCCACCATTCCTGCAATATTATCAATGTTTTTAAGTGCTTGGGTTTTGTTCAGAGTGAGAAAAAATTGATCAACTAATACTGAGGAAAATAACCAAGGAGGTGTTACCGATAGCGACACGGTAGCAGTGGATTTTATCTGATTCAACCCCATCTCCCTTGCAAATTGTCCACTACTCCACGCAAAGCAGCCCCGTTTGTCCCTTTGGCTTTCCCAACACGGCATGAGCCCCTTTGTGGTTGGCTGCTTGTCCACGGAATGCCCTTCAGATTGGCCCAATAGCTCAACATTAATTGTTTACGTCTCAAATGCAGCGGCATCTCACCCACCTCCACCTGGAGAGCAGACACAGGACTTGTTCTCAAAGCCCCACAACAAAGTCTCATAGCCTGAGATTGCACCACATACAACTTTTTTAGTGACGTTTTTGCTGCAGTTCCAAACGCGATACACCCATCATCAAAAACTGATCTCATCAGCGCAATATAAATATTCTTCATTGCAGGCCTGCTGGCTCTCCATTCCGACCCGGTTAGACACCTCATCACATTTAAAATATTTTTACATTTCCTAACTATCATCTGAATCTGCTCATTCCATGTTAGCTTATCATCGAACCACACCCCTAGAAACCTAAAAACCTTCACTTGTTCAATAATTTGCCCATATAGCTTTAGCTGAGTAACCACTCCTCTCTTCCTAGTAAAGCAGATTGTTTTAGTTTTCCCCACAGAAAACTTGAATCCCCATGCATAAGACCATCTTTCTACTTCATTCACGGCCTCTTGTACCTTCCCTTTAATGTGGTTTATGTTCTTCCCCCTCTTCCACAACGCTCCATCATCTGCGAATAGGGATCGTCCAATATCACTCTGAACTCGAAGGAACACATCATTTATCATGATGGAGAACAGTATTGGACTGATTACACGACACTGGGGTGTACCATTCTCCACCGGGTATCTTCTCGATAGTGCTGTCCCAATTCTGACTTGGATAACCAGGGCTCCAGACTGCGACCAAATGGTCGCATTTTGCGCCTAAAATTAGACACAGTGCGAGTAAATTTTTCATCAACTCGCGCATGCGCGACCAGTAAATTAGCAGATTTCTTTTTTTTGTTATTAAATATTTTTGTTGCTTACAAACTTGTTCTACACTTCAGCCCACTATAGTTATAGGGGGGGGGGGGGTGCTAGTGAGTTTTTCGAGTGAGAGTGTACTCACCTGTGTGCGCGGATGTGTCGGCGCGTATCACGGCAGAGCGATGCGCGTTATGGGAGCGGCGGCGCTAGGCTTAGCCCAGAAGAGTGAAGCAGCGAAATGTGTAGACATAGAAACACTCTCAGACAGCAGCTGCTGTTACGTGCGCCTGCTGCCAGTCTGACTCCGCTGTTTTGGGTGAATGACGTCACGTGCGACCTGGAGGTGTTAACCACTTGTGTACCAAATCTTTTTTTTTTTTTGGTTGAAAACATTCGGGGCTAATGAAAAAACATTCGGGGCTTTAGCCCCGGGTTTTTTAGCCTAGGGACGCCACTGGTTAGCGGTAATGCCTGAATGACTGGTTTGCTAACCGACATTAACTCCAGAAGAAGAAGAAAGGAGACGAAAACCGAAGAAGGCTGGCCTGTGTGTGAGAGCGGGGGGGGGGGGGCTAATGTGTGAAGAGAGGCGCACCACAACGGAGACACAACGAGGGCGAGGGCCGCAGAGTGAGAGGTCAGAGGGGATCCTCACCACCGAGCGGCGTCCCCGTCCCCCGAGTTGAATCTCTGGGTCAACTCAGCCGACACTCACATGTCAGCCATTATAGACTGATGCTCACGGTAAACGCATTCGATCGGGAGCGCGCGAGGATTTTGATAAAGTTAGCGGAAGGATTTAAGTGACAACATCCGGTTTTGCAAAGTTAGCGGAAAGAACCACGTGAAACAACATCCGTTTATCAAAATAAGATGTCGACAAATCATACACGAACATATAAAAGTAAACAATGAATTGATTTTGTATCTTTATAGATCATTTCTGAGATTTAGCTTAAATTATGCTAACATTAAAACATTTTTACTGGACCAAGGAAGAGTTTATAAAAATTAGTCAGTCTTTTGTATGTTAAGAAAAGTCCTGTATATAGATTTCCCCAAGAGTTCCAGGAAATGAATAATGCAGATGTGTTCCATACATATCTGAAATCCCCTACAATAGCAATCAAACAATTTTAATGTATCAATTAGGACATTTTTCAAAGTAAAAGTCCTAAATGTTTAAAGAAATCGGTAATTTCTTTAATGTTTGAGTTGCTTTATATATGTATTTCCTCATAGTCCTCATAGCAATAATGCTACACAATAAATAGAATGCTTCAATCGACTCGGTGATCGGTATTATCGGTGATCGGCAGATACTGATTTCAGTGATCGGTGATCGGCACCAAAAACCTGATCGGTGCATCTCTAATCATAACATCATCAAACCCTAGATGGTTTTGAAAAGAGAACGTGCTGCATAGTAATATTTAGTTTTGATTCCGTTTCCTAAAAGAAACTGCTTTCTATGAATGCATTCAATCAATGGGTGGGGGTGAGTGTGCTCACCTGTGTGCAGCGCATCACGGCAGAACTTCGATGTCGGCGCGCGCATCGCTTTGTCACGCGAGCCGAGAATTGTTGACGGGGGGGGGGGGGTAGACGAAAATTACAGAGTGGCGGGTGGAGATTTCACCCTGTTATAATGGTAGGGGAAACACTGGAGTTGATAAGCGTGTCTTCTTGTCTGATCAATACACAACTGTGAGGTGCATGAATGGACAGATCGGCCAGCTGCTGATCACTCACTCAATAGCTCGACCTGCACGAATAGATGGTGTGCGCGCGCAGCGCCCAAACATTTTTTTTGGGGAGCACCGAAGACCCATTTTGACCCAGGAAAAACCCTGTACAGTGCGCCCCTACATTTTCTGCTTGCGCCCCTAAAATTTTAAGTTAGGGGCCACTGTGCTCCTAGTAAAAAAAGTTAGTCTGGAGCCCTGATAACTCTGTCAAGTAAAAAGTCTTTAATCCAATTGTATACTCTGCCCCCTATTCCCAAAATATTCAACTTAATCATCAACCCTTCCTTCCAAACCATGTCATATGCCTTTTCCACATCAAAGAACACCGCCATCACTGACTCCTTATTTACCTGGGCTTTTTTGATTTCTATCTCTAAACAAATAATTGGGTCCATAGTTCCTCTACCTTTCCGAAATCCACTTTGATGAGGTGTTATCATTCCCCTGGTCTCCATATAATAGCTTAATCGCTCGGTTATCATTCTCTCCATAATTTTACCGACATGAGAGGTTACTGCTATGGGTCTATACTTTGTTGGATTTGATGAATCTGTGCCCGGTTTCCTGATTGGAATAATCACAGCTTCTTTCCATGATCTAGGAAGTCTCCCCATTTCCCAAATTTTATTATAAAATGATCCCAATTTCATCATTGCTAACCTCCCTAAATGCTTCAGCATTATATAACATATTTCATCCCTGGTGATGTCAATCCGGCTCTTTCTATCCCCCTTTTAACCTCTTCCAAAGTAAATGGGGCATCCATTGAACTATTAGTATTGTCTCTTCTTTCCAGAGCACCAGGATGAGCCGACCGTGTCCTTTCCCTCCCTAATTTACCCTCTCCTGTAAGGTTGGCAGAGCTGTGGATTTCTGTTAACGCTTTTGCCATCATCTCTGCCCTCTCCCCATCTGTCGCTGCCGTTTCATCCCCTTTCTTCAGTCCTGGATACTGCCATACTTTTCTGATTCCTCTCATGCTTCTGATCATCCCCCAAATCTCTCACACAGGTGTTGATCTCCCAATTCTACAGTAATTCCTCCAGCTTTCCCTTTTTGCTTTCCGAATGGTTCCCCGTACTCTTGCCTGCGCTTGCTTGTACTGGATCAGATTCTGGAAGTTATGTGTTCTTTTTAAAAGCTTAAGAGCTTTGTTTCTTTCTTTCACTACTCTCCCACATTCCTCTGTCCACCAGGGGACCCCCTTTCTTTTCACCCTTCCTTTACTTTTAGCTATTGCTTGTTTTGCTGCTTCCAGTATTGTAACTGTCATTTTTGTATCAATCTCCTCAATATCTTCATTTAAGTCTATTTTATCCATTTCTTGCTCGCATATATATTTGAAAAGTTCCCATTTTGCCCTATTAAACACCCACTTACCTATCCACTCCCCCTGTTCCTTCCTCCTTTGTAATGCTATTTTACACTTTATTGGAAAATGATCACTGCCCACTGATGTTTCCTCTTCTACCTCCCACTCGCATATCCCTGCTAAACTCCTAGATACAATGGTTAAGTCTAGCGCCGACATGTTCCCTGTGTGCACATCTAATCTAGTCCCTCTGCCATCGTTTAAACAAACCAAATTGTGTTCCTCTAGTAACTCTTCCATTACCTCCCCATTGAGATCTGTTCTTGCTCCACCCCATAATGTACTATGTGCATTAAAATCTCCACATACCACCACCTTGTTGCCACCTATCCTTTCAATTTGTGCCAATCTATTCACCTCTAATTTTTTACAGGGATTATAAAAATGTACAACTATGACCTTTCCTTCCCTTGCCCAGATCTCCACAGTTACATATTCGAGCTCGGTCCCTATCTTCACCTCTCTAAATGTGACGTCTTCACTAATAAATGTGGCACATCCTCCTCCCTGACCACCCTCCCTATCACACCGAACACACGCATATCCAGCTAGTCTGAAGTCCACATTTGGTTTTAACCATGTTTCCTGTATGCATATGACATCTGGCTTATGAGGCATATCCCCAACATATTTTTTGAATTATTGTCCATTTGCCAACAAACTCCGAGCATTCCATTGTAGAACTAGAATGGGCACTCGGTAGAGCGCATACCTTCGCATATCACAAGATTGGGCATTGAATTATGAACATTTTGGCATTAGTTGCATGCCAATTGGACAAAAATGTATCGTGCTATGGTAAAAAACGAGTTTGACCTTTCCATGACCTTGACCTTGACCTTTGACCCGATTGATCCCAAAATCTAATCAAATGGTCCCCGGATAATAACCAATCATCCCACCAAATTTCATGCGATTCAAGAACATTTTGACCTGTTCATGACCCTTGACCTTTGACCCGATCGATCCCAAAATCTAATCAACTGGTCCCCGGATAATAAACAATCATCCCACCAAATTTCATGCGATTCGGTTCAATACTTTTTGAGTTCTGCGAAAGATTTTGACCTGTTCATGACCTTTAACCTTGACCTTTGACCCGATCGATCCCAAAATCTAATCAACTGGTCCCCGGATAATAAACAATCATCCCACCAAATTTCATGCGATTCGGTTCAATACTTTTGAGTTCTGCGAAATATTTTGACCTGTTCATGACCTTTGACCTTTGACCCGATCGATCCCAAAATCTAATCAACTGGTCCCCGGATAATAAACAATCATCCCACCAAATTTCATGCGATTCGTTTCAATACTTTTTGAGTTCTGCGAAAGATTTTGACCTGTTCATGACCTTTGACCTTTGACCCGATCGATCCCAAAATCTAATCAACTGGTCCCCGGATAATAAACAATCATCCCACCAAATTTCATGCGATTCGGTTCAATACTTTTTGAGTTTTGCGAATAACACGCATACAAATAAATAAATAAATAAATACACGGCGATCAAAACATAACCTTCCGGCATTTTCAATGCGAAGGTAATTAACATGATGATTAATCCTGTGAGCATGATTCTTTGGTTAACTGCCCCTGTTTTCTAAGCTCTTCCTGTACCGCCATCCCAGTTATTCCGTGAATATTTAAGTATCTTGCTGCACTTTTTACTATTATTTCAATTTTCTCAGATCTCCCTTTTGCCTGGAATGTGCAGTTAACCACTTCTGCCATGAAAAACACAAAGTTCTCCTTATTTACTGCCATTATATTCTCATCTCCCCTTTGACTCTTAGCCGATAGTTGTTCACTTGGCTGTTGAGCCGGTTCCTTCCTTACCACATCTCCCCCCCTCTCTCCCCCCCCCACTTTCCCTCTGAGCCCTCTTTGCTGCTTCTGCATACGATATATTCATTTTCACTTTCAGCTGCTGCACTACCACTGCCTTCTTTCTCACTTCACACCCACCATAGGCCACACTGTGTGCACCTCCACAATTTGCACATTTGAGCTCTGTCCCAGCCTCACATTTCCCAGTCATGTTCCCCTCCACATTTTCCACATCTTTGCTTCCCGCAATATGGCCATAGTTTTGGCATTTGAAACACCTCAAAGGTGGTGGGACGTATGCTCTTACTCTATACCTTAAATACCCCACAGTAACTGAGTCAGGCAACACCCTTTCTTCAAAATCTAGCAGCACTGACAAACTGTCCACCCTTTCTCCACCTCGTCTTGCCTGCAGACGTTTAATCCCTAGAACTTTACCCCCTTTAATACTTGCTCTCAGTTCCTCCACGTTCTCTTCCACTGGGATACCGTATATCACGCCTCTAACAAAGGGCCCATCATTTAACTTCTTCACGCTCTCAACCACTATATTGCACACTTTTTTCAGCTTCATTGCTTTCCCTCTCTGCCCCTCGTCCTTGCACTGGATCAACAATCCGCCATCAGCCAGCACCTTCGCCATCACAATCTCACCAACTTTCTCCTTCAACCCGCGAGTCAGCGCCACCGGGCTTATTTTCCGAATGTCATTTCCGTCCTTGAATCTCACAATTATTTTGAACCCCTCCTTCTCTGCAATCTTTTCCCTCATCCCCCTGCTTTTCTCTCTCCCGTCCCCTTGACTACCAGATCTACTGCTACGACTCCTGGCTCGTTTCTTATTCCCCACTTCAGTCCAGCTATTATAATCCATATCCTCACTCCCACCCTCTCCATCGCTATCGCCTCCCATCCTTAGTCCAGTCACAGGTCAGTGTATGTACACTCCGCTGAAACTAATCCTCCAAACTTTCTGTCGTTAGTCACGCTTACAAGCTTCGCACCACTCCGGAAAAAAACTGAAGTCCCTCCCTTCCCCGGAAGGCCACTGAATGAAGGTTGCCACTTTAGACGCTCGAATTTCAGTGAACGCTCTATTGGCCGACTGCGGTCACGTCGTCTATCTAACATACATTTTAACATACATTTCATACACAACCAAATAGGAGGAGTTTATTATCCCCGGCCTTCGTGGACCAATCACCTTCATGCAAAATTACCTAATTCAGGAACTGATCTATAGGTTGAACCTAAAGACACTGGAACCTCTGAGTTCAAACTGAACTGTGGCCTCCGTGACCCAGTTAAAGACAGAATCACACAGTGGCGGGCCGTCAGGGCCAGCAAGGCCTTCTCTGCTGGCCTAAACATCATCAGAATATATATTTTTTTCTAAATATATTTTCCCACAAATATGTATTCAATTATTTCCCAGAGTAAGAGTTATTCTCTTAATTTCATAGCGTTCCTCTTGGTTGCGCTGCTGCCAGTCCCAGGTTGAGATTTGGAGGGCTGGTCTTTATCTTAGATCTTTTAGCCAATCATATTCAGCCATCGTGTGTTGCCAGGGGGCTAAAATCTGCCCTTAGGCCTTCAGAATCAACATTGCGGGCGCTGGTAGCTTCAAGTGAATGGGAATGACAATGTTGTGTCAACCAATCAGCTTTAGAGTTGGCTCCTGTAGGCCTTCTAGAAGGCCCCGGAACCGGCACAGGAGCCAGCTAGCAGGCGTCGTGCTGCACGTCTTTTGATTGGATTACCAATATTGAGAGGCGGGGTCTATGGGCAGGTAGATGCAAAACCTCAGAACAAGGAAACTGAATTTGATAAAGGAATTAATTCGCGGACTACAAAGCTGTTTTTTCAACCCACAATGAGGAAAGAAAGAAGGATGGATTTTGTGTTCAAATAATCAGTCTCTGGTGAGTAGGCATACAATGCATTCTATTTTTTATTAAATGTGTATGTATGTTTGGCACAAAATAAAATGGCAAATAGCCTATGTTGCAAATTATTTGTTTTCTTTCTTTTATTTTCAGTGAATAGTTATGTCTTTATCATCACGGTGAAACTGCTTTGGGTGCGACAATGCCCTGTTTAGTGAACAAACGAGTGCAAGTGACTTTTTTTCCTTCTTTTTCTCTGTCACGATGCGCATTCTGCAGCGCGCGAGACGGAGAGCCGAGAGAAATGACATGTTGTTGTGTAGATACGATCAACATCAGACGGCTGTTTAGTTTAATAAATGAACAAAGACGTGCTATAGAGGAAATGATGGGGGTGGGCCAATTTTTTTTTATGTCATGCGATCTACCAATCCTACGCCGCAATCGACCGGTAGGTCGCGATCGACGTATTGAGCAGCCCTGGTCTAGAGCCATGGCATCATAATGAGAGTAATAAGAGGTGGATTAATTCGGGTGGGACTGTGTAGGACCTCACTGAAGGCCCAGGCCCCAGGCCCACGGCCCGCCACTGGAATCACATAATATTCTAGAAATGATCTGCTAACGTCGCTGCGCCCAGGCCTGTTACATTTGTTCTTCTCTACTCCCGGAGACGTGGTCTTCCAAAGTCGAGGCATGTCATATAGATTCTTAAACCTTTGAGCTCTGACTTTGCATGTTTCGTATAAACTGATATTACAGGGTAGGTGAAAATATACTACAGTTTGAAAACCAGTAGGGTGTAACACCGGCATGACGACAATGGAAATTCTGAATTACTTAAAGTACAAGAAACTTGAAGAAGTTTTTCCAAATATGTGGGTGTCCCTCAGCATTGCTGTCACACTACCTGTGACAGTAGCTTCTGCTGGAAGAAGCTTCTCTATATTAAAATGACTGAAGACCTACCTGAGGTCAACGATAAGTCAGGAACGCCTCACTGGGCTGACGAGCATCAACCAAGAGGTCTCAAGTAAAATATTATTTGATACCATCAACGAATATTACATTACATTACATGTCATTTAGCAGACGCTTTTATCCAAAGCGACTTACAATAAGTGCATTTCAACCTAGAGTACAAACTAAGAACAACAAGAATACAGGAAGTAACATTTCCTCAACATAGTCGAACTACAAAAGTACCATAAGTAAGTGCTATTTAAGAGCCACTGAAGTGCAAATCTGTGTTTTAATCCAGATATAGTCGGAAAAGGTGTGTTTTCAGTCTCCGACGGAAGATGTAGAGACTTTCTGCTGTCCTGATGTCAGTGGGAGCCTGTTCCACCACTGAAGAGCCAGGACAGCAAACAGACTGGATTTCAGTGATGAGCTCGAGGTGCAGGAGTCACAAGTCGGTTGGCTGTTGCCGAGCGAGCGAACGTGCGGGGTGTGTACGGTGTGACCATATCCCGGATGTACGGGCCCGATCCGTTCAGAGCACGGTACGCCAGAACCAGTGTTTTGAAGCGGATGCGGGCAGCCACCGGTAACCAGTGGAGAGAGCGGAGGAGCGGAGTGGTGTGGGTGAACTTCGGGAGGCTGAAGACCAGTCGAGCTGCTGCATTCTGGATGAGCTGCAGAGGTCGGATGGCCTTAGCAGGTAGACCATCAGGAAGTCCAGACGAGTCAAATTTTAATGCTGTGTCAATTTTGAAGGTGAATAGAAATACCAGAAACAACTGTTCATCTTCAATTATTTGAGATGGGGATATAAGTACTAAGAACTTCAATGTTTTAATGTTGTATTGGTACGTACCGTATCCATAAAAGCACTTTTGTTTGTAGAGGGTATAGTTAGGGTATAGAGGGTCATCATTTGCTTAAATGTCCTTACAGGTGCAAGAGTGTTTTGCACAGTTTATGGAGTTAATTTAATCCTAACTTTGAGTGTGTTATAAATTATTTAAAATAATAAAAAAGAAAGTGTGTGTGTATGTGGGGGGGGGGGGGGGCACACAACCCAATCTCGCCTAGGGCAACCAAAGGGCTAGAGCAGATGATTGTGAAGGAATAGGTCTGTGAGGTGAGAAAAAGACGATCTGTGTGAATATCAATCTGAGACCGGCCCACCGTGAGGCTACACTGCCCTCTAGCGGCCATCGGTGGTAAGACCCCTCTATTAAAACCCTACGGTTCAGAATAACAGTTGGATAGATAATGTTAGTAAAACTAATAACCTTATGTTTACACATCATTTATCTTTGTATTTAGTTATGAATATATATATATACAGGCCAGTTTCCCATGCTGAGCACAGCAGACATCCTTTGTGTGGTCTCCAGAGGAGATCGTCTCATGTCTGTTGGCTTAAGGGAGGCCTTTTGTCAGGTTCCTAGAAGGCTTCACAGACGGTTGCTCTGTTTCGCTTTCCAAAGCCGTTATTCTCAGGCTTCTTCCCCAGGAGTTTTTACAATAGGCGTTACTGCCGCCCTGCAATCACCAGGGCGTGAGGATACTGCCATCCTCGACGATCTGGCTGATATGTGCGCCATACCCATTTAAGGCCACACAGTGCATTGCTTGCACTCTCTCACGCCGCCCGGTTGGGCCTTCGTGAACAAACAACTGTCTGAGCCATTCTCAGAGCATAACCTTCATTGGTGTAGCTCTAGATGCAGCCACTAAGCGGGCCTGCCCGTCGCTCAAACAGGTGGACAGCATCCTCCGCAGCCTTCCCCTCTCTGAGGGGACAGGCAGTGGTCTTTTATCATCTTTTCCTTGCCTATCGGGCAAATGCTTGGGCTGCTGTCGCAGCGCCCTTCACATGGAGGGCCTAACAGCCTTCGCCAGGGGCCACAGGCACAAGACGGGTGTCAGTGGTGCCTTCGGCTCTATCCCCGTAGAGGGTGAGAGCATACCCGTCAGAGGGTATCCCCAGGGAAGGGGTCCGCCGGGAGGTCGCCACAGCAGACTCCCGCTTCTCAAGGTGGGGCGCAGTCTGGCGGTACAGGACTTCCAGAGGACAGTCTATTCGCAATACTTGGGTCTGGAGCCACAGGCCATGCACCTAGCGCTCAAACAGTTCCTGCCATACTTGGGAGGGAATAGGTACTTGTTGGGCGAGACATCGCCTCAACCACGTGTTGGCTTGAACCTCCAGGGGTCTCTAGGGCTGCAGAGCTGCAGAGCTGCTACGGGGCTCCCGTGCCCTTCTGACTTTTCTTACTCCGGTCACCATTCACTTGACCAATTGTCGGGCGAGGTATCGACCAGGAGAACGGAACCAGGGCGTTCCCCACATTTCCGCTGATCTTGCCAACTACTCGGGGTCTTCAACCGGGCCACCGAATTTTGCTGGTGGCCCCCTTGCGTCGAGCCAGGACTTGGCTGCACAGACTTCGCTGTGAGATGCCACGGCGCCTCGCTGACATGCGGGACCCTACCACAGCTAGATGGTGGGATCTGCCATCCCAATCCCGGCCGTGCCCAACAAGGGGCTTGGCCGCAGGAGAGCAGAAGCAGCTGAACAAAATCAGTCCAAAGGACTATTCTAAACGCCAGAGTGCCATCTGTCTACAAGACATGTGCAGACCGAAGCCGTTTCCCGACTGGCAGACGGAGGGACCCAGTACGGTGCCTCGTGCCTACGGTACTCATGCCTCCGTCATCCCTTCTAGCTAAGGGCATGTCTGCCTCTATCCTGAGGGCCTACATAGCCACCATGAAATGGCAGCATGCTAAAGCCGACAATGATGCGGAACAGCCACAAGCTGGTGTCCCTCTTCATAAGGAGGGCCTCAGCGACTGTGTCCCCTGAGCCCCCCGAGGGCTCCTCCAGGGGACTTGCCCGTGGTACTGGAGACCCAATGCTCGCCTCCCTTCAAAACCCTTGGCAGAGGCAGAGCTGTGGTTGCTGTCGGCAAAGACCTTTCATCCTTGCCATAACTGCGGCAGAGCAAGTAGGCAAGCTACACGCCCTGTTGGTCAATGAGCCTTGTCTGAGGGGAACTCAGATAGCTCGGGTGTCACACTGCAGCCTAAGGTAGTGGCTTCCCCCAAAAGTGCTGGCACGCTCGGGTCTCAACCATCCTGTCCAGTCTGCACAGCTTGACCACCATAACTAGTCAGTTAGGGTGGATCTAAGAAGGGCTATGCCACTGCAAAACAGTGCCTGTTCCACTAGATAGTGGAGGCCATTGCCTGTACATAGGTGGTGAACATCCATGCTCTGTGTTATGTCCCCTTTTGGTCTAAGGGATAAGCAGGGGGAACGAACACAGGACAGTCAAAGAATAAGTGGAAATGCTAAAAATTAGGAGTAACGTGGTCAAATAATATTTATTTATAATACAAAAGACAAAGGTTCAATAACGTGGGAGAGATCGGGACAGTTGCGGTTGTGCCAAACAAATGAACTCAAGATAACAAAACTAGGCCTGGCTATCTACCTCTCTGAAAAGAAACAAACAAAATGGCTCCACTAGCTTCTCTAACAAAGTTTGCGTCAAAACAATACAGAGGCAGCAACAACCATTAACCTGGTGTTTCTAGACACACAGTACCTACCTGAGTGCATAAATGTACAGGGTACCCCAAACTTACCTACTGTCCACAACCTCTCACCACAAACCTTCTCCTCACTCAGTGGCAGTGTCCACATTAACACTCTCACAAAAACCACCACCCCAAAGTCTTCGTCTTCTCTGCTTTAAACAGGGCCCTCTCAGCCGATTGACCAGCTCGCCTTCTTGCACCCAGGTGCAGTCGGATTGGCCTGTTTAGGTGGCGATTGATTCCACCTGAGAACACAAGGGGGGAGGGGAACACACACACACACAACACTGACACGTAACACCCTCACCCATATAAGCCCAAACATATTGTTTGGAGCTACATAGCATGTGACAATGCATCTGCAATAACATTTTCTGACCCCTTCTTATGACTGATTTCAAGGTTGTAGTCTTGAACAATCAGAGACCAACGCATAAGACGCTGGTTGTGGTTTTGCATCCTGGAAAGAAACACAAGCGGGTTATGGTCAGTGAATACTCGAATAGGTTTCTCACTTGACCCAAGATAAACCTCGAAATGCTGTAGGGCGAACAACATTGCCAGAGCTTCCTTCTCTATTGTGGAATAGTTAAGCTGATGCTTGTTGAACTTCCGGGAGAAGTAACTCACGGGATGATCGATGCCTTGTCCATCCTCTTGCAGAAGAACTGCACCAGCTCCAACTGCACTGGCATCAACTTCTAACTTAAAAGGCAACACGAAATCTGGTGCAGTCAGAATAGGAGTGCAACACATTATACCTTTAAGGTTTTCAAAAGACTATTTGCAGTCGCTAGACCACACAAAGGGCTTTGCGGGACTGGTTAGTGCGGTCAATGGCGCCGCTACAGAGGAGAAGTTTTTGCAGAACCGTCGACAATATCCCGACATCCCAAGGAATCGGCGCAGCTCTCTTCTGGTCTTCGGTTCAGGGAATGCTACAATGGCTGCTATCTTTGCATCCGCAGGACGAACCTGTCCTCGGCCAACCTGCTGACCAAGATAGAGAACAGTCCCTTTTCCAAACTCACATTTGGCCAGGTTGAGTGTTAGGGATGCACTGGACAGACGCTTGAAAACTTCCCTCAACGTAGTCATATGACCACCCCAGTCATTGGAATAGACGACAATATCGTCTAGGTATGTTCTACAGTTCGGAACATCTCCCAGTACTGCATTGATTAGCCTTTGAAAAGTCGCTGGAGCATTACACATACCAAACGGCATAACGGTGAACTGTAGGAAACTGTCAGGAGTCACAAAAGCTGAGATTTCAGAAGCACGGGGGTTAAAGGAACTTGCCAATATCCCTTCAACATGTCAAGTTTGCTTACGTACGTGGCTGGACCAATCTCATCAATGCAGTCATCGATGAGGGGTAATAGATGTGCATCTGGGAGAGTCACAGCTTTTACCTTGCGGAAGTCAGTACAAAACCTTGGACTCCCATCAGACTTTGTATCCAGGATACAGGGGGAACTCCATGGACTGGAACTTGGCACTGCAAAGCCATTCTGCACAAGATAGTCCACCTCCTTTCTCATGACCTCTCTCTTAACTGGATTTACCCGATAGGCATGCTGCTTGATTGGAGTATGGTTGGTCAATACAATGTCATGGGTTATGACAGACGTTTGGGAGGGAATGTCCTTGAACAGACATGGGAACTCCCAAATAAGTTTCATAATGTCAGTACTCTGGTCAACAGTGAGATGAGACAAGTATTCGGGCAATTGAGACAATACCTCAGTATTACTTAGCCTGGCCCCCTGAGTGGTAGCATTACGCATCACCAACCCATCTTCCTCGCCATCGACAGGGAGACTCACTGTGGAAATGGCGGCCACAGGTGAGACACACGTCGTCTGCTGGGCCTCCGGTGACCCTGGGGGATCTTCGCTGGAATGGTACAGTTTGATCATATTTACATGGCACACTCTATTCTTTCGCCTCCGGTCTGGAGTTTGAATCACATAATTTGTCTCACTGAGCTTCTTCTCCACAACGTAAGGACCGGAAAACTTAGCCTTGAGTGCAGAACCAGGTAAAGGCAAAAGAATCAAAACTTTGTCACCTGGCTTAAACAACTGTGCGACCGCTCGGCGGTCAAATCGCTTCTTCATCCTAGCCTGGGAAGAGGTCAGGGCCTCCCTAGCTAATGAACAAGCTCGATCGAGGCGCTCTTTGAGCTTGCAGACGTAGTCCGGAATACTTCGGACCGTCTTTAGGGGGATGACCAATTGTTCCTTCAGAACTTTCAACGGACCCCAAAGGACTATTCTAAACGCCAGAGTGCCATCTGTCTACAAGACGTGCAGACCGAAGCCGTTTCCCGACTGGCGGACGGAGGGACCCAGTACGGTGCCTCGTGCCTACGGTACTCACGCCTCCGTCATCCCTTCTAGCTAAGGGCATGTCTGCCTCTATCCTGAGGGCCTACATAGCCACCATGAAATGGCAGCATGCTAAAGCCGACAATGATGCGGAACAGCCACAAGCTGGTGTCCCTCTTCATAAGGAGGGCCTCAGCGACTGTGTCCCCTGAGCCCCCCGAGGGCTCCTCCAGGGGACTTGCCCGTGGTACTGGAGACCCTATGCTCGCCTCCCTTCAAAACCCTTGGCAGAGGCAGAGCTGTGGTTGCTGTCGGCAAAGACCTTTCATCCTTGCCATAACTGCGGCAGAGCAAGTAGGCAAGCTACACACCCTGTTGGTCAATGAGCCTTGTCTGATGGGAACTCAGATAGCTCGGGTGTCACACTGCAGCCTAAGGCAGTGGCTTCCCCCAAAAGTGCTGGCATGCTCGGGTCTCAACCATCCTGTCCAGCCTGCACAGCTTGACCACCATAACTAGTCAGTTAGGGTGGATCTAAGAAGGGCTATGCCACTGCAAAACAGTGCCTGTTCCACTAGATAGTGGAGGCCATTGCCTGTACATAGGTGGTGAACGTCCATGCTCTGCCATCCAGAGCAGGGGGTTGTTCTACCAACAGCGTTCCCACATCACGGGCGACACTGAGAGGTATGCCCGTAGGGAATATAGGTGCATATATGTGCAACAGCCTCAGGGGCATCGTTGAGTACATTCACCAGAGACTACAGAGTGAACGGGAACACCCTCCATGCATTGCAAGTGTTTCTCCGTCCAAATCCTCTGCTTGAGTCATACGAGGTAGTTTCCTTGGGATTCCTCGTGACTCTGTTGATATAAGTCATCCAGTGCTAAGCACCGCCTCTGGCGGTCAGGAAGGATGAAATAGAACGCAAGTTACGTATGTAACTATGGTTCTATGAATCCTGGATGACCGCCAGAGTTCTTGGTCACTCGGAATCTCGTGAGTTCGCGAGAAGATTCCGTAGAACTGATCTCGGGATGACACCGGAACTTATACCCGGTGGGCGGGTCATCCGAGGTCACGGGTGACTTTGTCGTTATTAATACTCGACCTGCTATGCGCAAGACGGAAGATATCCAGTGCTAAGCACCGCCTCTGGCGGTCATCCAGGATTCATAGAACCATAGTTACATACGTAACTTGCGTTTTATAGTAATGAAGGAGGTAAGAGTCAACCCTCTCCTGAAGAAACCCACCTCGACCCGTCTGAAGTCAGCAACTACAGACCGGTCTCTCTTCTTCCTTTTCGTTCCAAAACTCTGGAGCGAGCTATCTTCAACCAAGTGTCCTCCTGTCTCCACGGCAACGACCTTCTTGACCCTCACCAGTCTGGATTCAAGGCCGCTCAACAGACTGGCCTCCTTGCTGTCTGAGCAGCTTCACTCTGCTAGAGCAGCCTCTCCTCTGTCCTTATCCTTCACTCTGCTAGAGCAGCCTCTCTCTCCTCTGTCCTTATCCTTCACTCTGCTAGAGCAGCCTCTCTCTCCTCTGTCCTTATCCTTCACTCTGCTAGAGCATCCTCTCTCTCCTCTGTCCTTATCCTTCACTCTGCTAGAGCAGCCTCTCTCTCCTCTGTCCTTATCCTTCACTCTGCTAGAGCAGCCTCTCTCTCCTCTGTCCTGATCCTTCTCGACCTTTCTGCAGCATTTGACACCGTGAACCACCAGATCCATATCTCTTCCCTTCAGGTCCTGGTATCTCAGGCTCTGCACTCTCCCTCTTCTCTTCCTACCTCAACGACCACACTTACCGGTACCTTGGAGAGGATCTGTGTCTGATCCTTGTCCTCTCACTACTGGGGTTCCTCAAGGCTCCGTCCTGGGTCCCCTCCTCTTCTCTCTGTACACTAATTCTCTCGGCTCTGTCATTGGCTTCTCCTACCATAGCCATGCTGATGACACCCAACTGATCCTCTCGTTCCCCCAATCTGAAACACAGGGAGCAGAATCTCTGCCTGTCTGACCGACATCTCTCAGTGGATGTCTGCTCACCACCTGAAAATCAACCCTGACAAGACCGAGCTACTATTCCTTCCAGGGAAAGAGTCCCCCACCCACGACCTGACTACCACCTTCATCAGCTCTGTGTTGGCCCCGCCCCCGACTGCCAGGAACCTCGGGGTGACACTTGACAGTCAACCTGATGGCCAACATCACTGCGACAACGCGTTCCTGTAGGTCCATGCTGCACAACATCAGGAGAACACGGCCTCTTCTTACTCAGAAGGCGGCACAGGCTCTGGTCCAGGCTCTGGTTCTGGTCCAGGTTCTGGTCTAGATTCTGGTCCAGGTTCTGGTCATTTCGCGCCTCGACTACTGCAACTCCCTCCTGGCAGCTCTACCTGCTAAGGCCATCCGACCTCTGCAGCTCATCCAGAATGCTCCTGCTGGTCTTCAGCCTGACTCCTCCCACACCACTCCACTCCTCCGCTCTCTTTTACATTACATTACATGTCATTTAGCAGACGCTTTTATCCAAAGCGACTTACAATAAGTGCATTTCAACCTAGAGTACAAACTAAGAATAACAAGAATACAGGAAGTAACATTCCCTCAACATAGTCGAACTACAAAAGTACCATAAGTAAGTGCTATTTAAGTGCCACTGAAGTGCAAATCTGTGTTTTAATCCAGATATAGTCGGAAAAGGTGTTACCTCTTCATGGTTACCAGTGGAGCAGCATCCGCTTCACAACATTGGTTCTTGCGTACCGTGCTATGAACGGATCGGGCCCCGTCTACATCCTGGATGTGGTCACACCGTACACCCCGGCACAACAGCCAACCGACTTGTGACTCCTGCACCTCGAGCTCATCACTCTACATCCAGACTGTTTGCTGTCCTGGCTCCTCATTGGTGGAACGAGCTCCCCACTGACATCAGGACAGCAGGAAGTCTCTACACCTTCCGCCGGAAACGAAAAACACATCTTTTCCGACTATCTGGAATAAAACACAGATTAGCACTTCAGTGGCTCTTACTTCTGGTACTTTTGTACTTCGACTTTCTTGAAGAAATGTTACTTTCTGGATTCTTGTTCTGAGTTTGTACTCTTGGTTGTGTGGTCTAGTGTCGGCGATGCAGAACATCAGGAAAGCCGCTGTATGCCGAGCTGTTCATAAAGTTTATTTAGCGCTTAAACTTCTGGATGTGTTCATTACGATCCCTGGCCCACACACACATTCACACACACACATTCACACACATTCACACACACATTCACACACATATTCAAACTCCTGTTCTGTATGATCATCTCCACATACATGTTTGCACACATTTATATTATCTACTTGTTCTGGAAGAGTAGAGATGGTTATATGATGGGGTGACGAGGCACTTAAAATTAGACGATATATTTAACACTCATGTTCACACCAAACGCGTTGAGTAGTTTGATGTTTCCACGTTTGTGTGATTTCACAAGTATAGAGCAGAAATAGTGGTTATTTCTTCCTTTGAGTTTATTTGACTTTGTGCCATTATAAAATCAATGTTCCTGTGATCGACGCTTCCCCCTTTTGTTGTCTGACGGGCAATCATCCTGAGGACTGACGTCTGGTTAGAATTAACGAGACAGTTTGAGGGCGGATCAGCCTTTGAGACGCAGAGAGAGCCTGATGTCAATCATCTCGTTAAATTAAGCGGGAAAATAGGACATTTGATCGACTTTGTTGAGCCACGTACGAGAAATAGGGCCCCGCTGCTTACAAATGTTATTGTTTTGTATTTCTGTGTTTGTACATGAAGAGCAACACATACACATTTAGTCAGTGATGAAAGTTGATATCAGTCTGAAGTCACCGTTGTTCATAATGTGCTCCCTGCAGATGTCCAGCAGCTGGTTTGGATTAAACCAGATGTCCCCCCTGAGGACCAGGACCAAGAGGACCCAGAGCCCCTTCAAATAAAAGAGGAGCCGGAGCCCCTCCTCATAAAAGAGGAGCTGCAGGATCTCTGGACCCGTCTAGAGGGAGATCAGCTCATTGTGCTGGAGGAGGCCGATATCACCAAGTTCTTATCCACTGCTGTTACTGTGAAGAGTGAAGATGACGAACCTCAGACCTCACGGCTTCATCAAAGCCAGACGGAGGACAACAAAGAGGCGGAGCCTCCCGCCTGCAGCTCAGCTACGACAATACAGACGGAAACTGATGGAGAGGACTGTGGGGGATCAGGACCAGACAGGAACCTAAATCCACATCGTCATTCACATCCAAATGCTGATGATGAAGAGGCTTCAGACTCTTCTGAGACTGAGGTCAGTTGTGGTGATTGGCAAGAAGCTTTGTCAGATTCTGGACCTGACAGTGAAGACGGGGACAATGTCTGGAAGGAGCCCAGGGCACCTGAGTCTGCTGCACATGCCCTGAAATATAAGGAAGCTCTTGTAAGTCATGTGGGATGTAACACCGGCAACAAATCCAATGAATCACGATCAAAAGAGCTCATGAGAGAGAAATCATTAAGGTGTGATGATTGTGGGAAAATATTTACACAACAGGGACATCTGAAGACACACATGAGAGTCCACACAGGAGAGAAACCATTCAGTTGTGATGTTTGTGGGAAAAGATTTACAGAACAGGGAAATCTGAAGACACACATGAGAGTCCACACAGGAGAGAAACCATTCAGTTGTGATGTTTGTGGGCAAAGATTTACAGAACGGGGAAATCTGAAGAGACACATGAGAGTCCACACAGGAGAGAAACCATTCAGTTGTGATGATTGTGGGCAAAGATTTACACAACAGGAAGCTCTGAAGCTACACATGAGAATTCACACAGGAGAGAAACCATTCAGTTGTGATGTTTGTGGAAAAAGATTTACACAACAGGGACATCTGAAGACACACATGAGAGTCCACACAGGAGAGAAACCATTCAATTGTGATGTTTGTGGGAAAAGATTAACACGACAGGGAGCTCTGAAGCTACACATGAGAGTCCACACAGGAGAGAAACCATTCAGTTGTGATGTTTGTGTAAAAACGTTTGTATCACAGCAAGGTCTGAAGAAACACATGAGAGTCCACACAGGATAGAATGTGTTTCTTCCAATAGCGACAAATTAACTATGTGAGTTGTTCTCTTTCTGTTGTGTTTAATAAAAATAAGGTAATTTTTAAAAAATTGTTTCCCATGTAATTTGTTTGTAAATGAGATGGAAGGCAAAGTGTTTTTTAATCATTTGATAAATCTTTATTAAAAACAATAACAACATACTGAGTGTCTTGGATGGAGGAAACTAAAAACAAACTAAAAACTGCACAAATACGTCTGTATTTAAAATGCATTTTCCCTGTAATTGTTTAAAGTCTACATAAAGAGACTTTTGCAAGTTCACTTTGTGTTACTGAAACTATTACACTTTCTCTTACAGATCCCATTGTTGTTGTTTTGTTTTACACACATTTTGAAGACACTACAGGTGAAGAGGGTAAACATGTTTTTATCCATATGTCACCATGAAACTTCTCCAGTTGGTCACTGACATTAAGACCATAGTTTTAATCAATTGTTCAAAAGTCAAAAGTTTTCTGAAGTGTTATGTTTAAATATGCAACTGAGGTGTTAACTAATGCTAACTGTTGGTGCTAAAGGAGAAATCTACAGACCCAAACAGACAAAGGCTGGCCAATGCTGCTGCATGCATATGATTCTGTGAAAGAATGCCCGATGCTCCTGCAATATATGCAAATAAGGCAGATAAACTGCAATGGAGTTAATGGATGCTGGGAGAGCCCACCAGGAACTATTTTAACAAAATGACCTGAATTATTGTTACTATTTTAAAGGTGTTTAAGTGTGTTGATGAATCTTTTGTAGACAAACACACTCGGTGGTTATAAACATCAACAAGTGCTATCAAACTCTCTCATTTCTCTGTGACAAACATGTTTTAGAGGAAAGTTTAAAGCACAGAGACTGACTGGCAAATGTTCTCTGGTCTCAACATGAACTCTGGACTTTGTGGTGTTTCAGGAGGAAAACTGACTCAGTTATTCTCTCATTAGTTTCATATTTTATACATTAGCTTCGTATGAAACACTGAAAATAAGACAAGAAGAAAGTACTTTGTTCATTCTTGAATCAAGAAATACTTTATTCATCATGTGAACCTGTTAAACCAGTTTGACCAGAATCTCAGTTATGTAAAAGAATAATGAAAGATTTACTGATTGATTATAATACTTTATTTTATAATTCAACACAGTACATCATTTGTACGTTGATTTGGAAAACAACAACAACAACAACATTTAGTCTCACAAATGTATTAATTAGGGCTGGGCAACGATTACAAATTTTAATCGCGATTAATCGCATGATTTCCCTGATTAATCACGATTAATCGCATTTGTATATGCAAAATCCAATAATTAATTCAAAAGTAGTGTATAGCGCACTTCTATTTTAAATGTTCTGCCATATGAATGAAAGTGCCACAACGTGTTGTCCCTGTTAGAGTGAGACACCAGAAAACACTTTCAGTGCAGTTTGTCAATTCCTAGAACTTGACACTTATTTTAAATGTTCTGCCATATGAACTAAAGTGTCAAACGCCTGTTATGCAGAGACACTGTGACAGAACGCTGGAGACTGTGCGCCAAGCAGGGGACATGATCACAAGGCAGTCGTCTCGCAGCAGAGATCATCTCTGGTGCTCTATCTGTGCTCAGTGTGGTGACTTTATTTGACACATTCCATTGCAACTTCAGTAAAGTGTCCCGCACACGTTTCAGCAGAATGTCTCTCCTCTATGTTCATCAGTCAGGGCATGTGAATGCAGCGCCCACTTCTCATCAATACAATGCACAGTAATTCCGAGGTCATTGTGGTTACCGAGTGATGTCCAGTAGGGTGACCAGATTTGAGTTTGTGAAAAAGAGGACACTTCGTCTCAGGGGGGGGGGGGGGGTGCTGAGATTAAACATCTCTCTTGTTCTGCCTGTTTTGTGATATACATGCCTAAAAGGTGCCTAATATTTCTAGACTGAAATAATATCGGCATTATAATTATTATAACTATGAGGATTTTTTAGTTGCCTATTTTGTGGAGCCCCTCAAGACGTGGTGCCCTACGCACAGCGCGTAGTGCGCTATGGGAGCGGCGGCGCTGGTCGTAGTGTATAGCATGCCGCACAAACAACAATGAACTAGTGGAGGCGGCAAGGTGCTCCGTGTTGCCAGATTGGAGATGGTGAAGTATCGTACCAAAGGCTCAAAATGGTTGTATTTGGAGGATAATTATCGTGTCTCTGGCAACCCTGAGATCGGTCGACCAATGACTGTTCTCTATTCTGGGAGATACCATTTCCACAACTTGTAAGGGGTAAATACTAGTTTATGAAAACCCAGAGAAACACAAATATCGGACGAAGCAAAATCCCGGACGTTTTTGGAATCCCTGCCGGACGTATTTTTTAGGTCTCAAAAGCAGGACATGTCCGGGGAAAACCGGACGTCTGGTCACCCGATGTCCAGTCGTCCCCAGTGAGAGCAACAGGGTGCACGTTGTGAAGCTGTCACTTTTGCAGTCCTCTCCTTGTCATCCAGCTCGTGTATTCTCCGTGTGATGTGTGTCTTGAGGGCGTCTCATACCTGCCGTCATTTGTTGAGATTCTCCATGTTTGTTAAACCGCGAATGACTTTCTTTTCCGGTTCCGCAGCAATCGTAGCAGACTTTTACAAAATAAAAGCCTATGAGCAACACACTTTTACAATAATAAAATAAATAATAAAACCTGCGTTAACGCGCAATAAAATAATTGTCGGCGTTAATTAATTGATGCGTTAACGCAAGATTAACGCGTTAACGTGCCCAGCCCTAGTATTAATAGAATAATTTGCATGAAGTTCTAAGAACAAAATATCTCCCATAAAGAAGCTCTGGTGCTTTCTCTCTTTAAGACCCATGCAGAGGAAGAGAAACTTAAATTAAAGAATACATCAATAACAATATTCATCAAACATTTAGAGCTCAGAGCATTTTACATTTCCCAGCAGATAAATATGAGTTCAGGTAAACAAAGAGCATCATGAGCAGTGAGAGCCTCCATGACTCAACACACACAGGAAGGAGCGCCACCTTCAGGAACTCAGACACCTACACAACAACAAGGAGAAGATGTACAAGTCCCGCCCACAAGGTTTGATTGACAGGTGAAGAAAAGTCTGCTCAGCGACGATGATGGAAACAAAATAAGTTTAAGACTTAAAACACAGACTTTAACCAGATGTCCCTGAACTCACTTCTGTCTATTTGAGTTTACTGAACTCAGCAGTGTCTCCAGGAGAATAATAATCAAACCCAAGTCCAGCATAGAGAGGCTGAGTGAATGTGGTCTGGACTCTGTGGAGGAGAGTCATGGTGTCAGAGACGCTGTAGAAGGACAGAATACCTGCTCTGTGATCCAGGTACACTCCTAATCTGGAGGATCGAGGACCAGAGACAGGAGTTTGGACTTTGTTGTGAATAAATGTAAAACTGTAATTGAAACAAAGTAACGCCCAAGATTTATTATTGAATCCAAACAGACATTCACCCATGCTCCCTGTTCTGCTGATATTCTTGTATGAGACGGCTACATCAACTTCTCCTCCTCTCCACTCCACCTCCCAGTAACAACGTCCAGTCAGACTCTCTCTACTCAGTGTTGGAGGAGAAAATGTGTCAATAGTTGTCTCTCCCATCTGTCTATGGGGGATAATCTAATCCTGTGTGGGGTCATGTGAAAAGGTCACAAACCGATGACTTGAGGTGATGGACCAACCGGAAAGGTCACTCAAATGTTGGGGGGTTGCAGAATAAACAGAGCCGTCAGGGATCTCCACTTCCTCTTTAGTGGCAACAGATGGACTCTGGAATGTGTACGTCTCGGCGAGATGTATAAAGAAGAGGAGAATCAACCAAGAGGGAGCATTAAGTCGGAGACTTCTCATTCGGAGGGTTCAGACTTTGCTCCACTCAGCTGGGTGTTTCCATGACTTGTTTGATGTGATTACTTATTTGTCTAAGTTGAATCACTTGTCCACTTGTTTGTACCTGGCTCACATTCTGATCATTTGTGAACTTGTTACTATATAATAAAGTGTGATAAGACCACCGTGCTTAGAATACTTTTGATTTCTCACAAGGCATCGGAACATTTATTCCACCACAAATTGGCGACGAGGATTTGGATGGACGCGCAGCGCTGGACTCCGACGGACGGTCAGAAGGCCATAAGATAGATGATTCCTCCCCGAGGGTGAGAAGCTGCCGTTCTGCGGAGACCAGGACTGCCGATCCAACCCAGTTGAAGTAACAACGAAAAACACGCGGTGAGAGATTAAGATTATTTTGAGATCAATTAAGTCATGAAAATGGAAATTGGAAATTTTTTAAAGAAAAATCTCACAATCAGGTGTTGTTAACAGACGTGTTTTGAAAACTGTTGGGTTCTCTAGTGGTTTGTATGCACCAGTTTGGCGCACACTTCTCAGGGAAAACAGTTAGCAGTTTTTAGAGATAGCAGCGGTCGCTTGCTTGCTTTAGTCATCCATGTGTATTGTTTAAAATTTTGTATAGAAAATTTATTGACGCACACTGCGACGTAATACACGAATGATTAGAGATGGGTAGTGCTCAGAGTAAGAGTGAGACCGTTGAGAGCCATGTGGTCCCCATCCTTCCGCCTCTGTGTAAGTTTATGTCTGATCGATATCCTGGAAGCTTGGATCAAATGAAAAGTGGATAGAGGTTGGTTTTCCTTCAAACGGAAGTTTGAGTGAGAATCAATTAAAACAGTTGGAGGTATCACTGGGGGATATGGAGAGGAACGCAACAGCTCAGCATGCAGCCTTATCAAAGAAAAAGCAGAAGAAGAATGTAAAGTTTGAGGCTGACTGGGAAGCATTTAATAAGTGGAAATTTGAGTCTGAAAGAAGGGAGAGAAAGAGATTGAAAGCATTTAATGCACTGGAAAACATAGATCCTACAAAGGACGCTAACATATTTTCCACTATTCACCAAAATACTGTGTACCCTTGTCTTTCTGAGGTACTGAGGAAATCATTGGATCCAGAACTGGACTCCGCCCCCCCCCCTGCTCCTCCAGCCTACGTGCAGCAGCCCTCTCAGTCAAATGCAGCACACGTTTCAGCAGACATGGGAAGAGGACAGCAGCCAGACTCAAGCACCAACGAGACGACCTCCTCACCGGCCGTGACCCGCCTACAGTCTCAACAAGGGAGGGCCATGTTGCAGGAAGAGAGGGAGGCTACAGCTCTCATGCCAATGATAGAAGTGGCGGGAGCAGAAGGCCCGATGCTGGTTTTCAGACCCTGGTCAGATGCAGATATAAGTGAAGCAATGATTCATGTCTGCAATCCTAAAAACAATCTCACGAGATGGGAGACTGATCTTAGGCAATTTGTCAGAGAATATCGTCCCACTATGTCAGAGTTATGGCGTTTGATGGCCAAGGTGCTGACAAATGATTATCACAAAATTCAGCATGTTTTCAACAATGCAAGAATGACTTTCCGCCTGTGTGAGCCACTCTACGAGGATGCCAAAAATGTGGATTTTCGAGATGCCGTTGATGTCCTCATTAACACCGTAAAAGAACAGTTCCCTTTGACACTAAACTTGTCCTATATCACCTCTTTGTCACAAGGGCCACAAGAGACTTGCAGTTCCTTCCTGGCACGCCTGACAGGAGCGTTTGACACTCATAGCGGCCTCAACCGACCCAATCCAATGGGAGCACAGCCCCTGACACCATATGAGGTCCATCTGAAAGAACATTTTCTGAGCAGAATGAGACCAGAACTCGTACACATGGTAAGAAATGCATGTGTAACTTGGAAAACATGCCCACTTGCCGACATCCTTCAGCACGCAGAACATGCAGAAGACGGGGCACAAAGAAGAGCTGATCAGAAGAAAGAGGGCAGACAAAGGAAACTGGAAGAAGTACAGCTGGCAATGTTTAACACCCGAGCAGAGCCAGCCCAGGAAACCACCCGTGGCAGATTTGGGGGAGGAAGGGGCCAGATAAGAGGTCATACCAGAGGTCAGGGAAGACAAAGAGGTGGGGGCAAGCGCAGAAGTAGAAATAACGACCCAGACGTCTGCCATTGCTGCGGGAAGCGTGGACACTGGCAAGCTGATTGTCCGGAGAAACAAACAGGGTCTGCATTCCGCACGTCTGACTGAAAGGAGGGAGGGGCGGACCCCAGAGATGGACAGCCTCTCCACAGGAAAGCAGGTAGCACACAACACTTCACACGCACTAAATTTCACAATGTATGCCAACAACCCAGGCTTTAAGAAATTCCCACAATTAACATTGATGATTTCTAACCACCCTGTAACATTCTTAGTTGATTCAGGAGCTACAAACTCCGTGTTAAGAACAGATTCCTTGCCAAGTGCCCCAAAAAAGAGTGGCAGGAAGAGTTTTACAGTGGGAGCGAGCGGCGTACCAGTCTTGGAAAGTTGCTCAGTTCCATTGAAATGTGAGTTAGATGACCAAATAACAAAACATTCTTTTCTAGTGTCGGAAAACTGCCCAGTAAATCTGATGGGGCGAGATCTAATGTGCTTTTTTGGCATTAGGTTAGTTTCAACAGAAGAAGGCATCAAAGTGTTAAAAAGAGCTGAACTTCCTTTATTTCAGATGATGAACTATAATCCAAATCCACTTCTGTATGCATACGAGTGGGAGCTAATGTTAGACCATGGAGCTCCGAAAACCCATGATCTTATTTCATTTGCACGCACACAGTACTGCAGCAGGAAATTATATGCAGCCATTACATTGTACATCCCATGTGAGCGTAGGGCCAGATAGAATATACGAGGAAGCATGGTATGATCAACAGGTAGAAACAGAGAGTTTAGACCTGAAGCATGTTTACTGGTCAGAGAAGGCTGCTGCGGTGTCTGTGTCTCTCTCTCCATCCCAGGGGAAACTGTTCCTTGGAACCACTCCTCACGTATCATTGGCTAAGCCGTCACACTGGAAATGGCAGGATCTGGGTCCGTGGCTACAACAACGTATCAACCTCTTGGACTTTAGACCGGCTGCAGAAGATTCGAGGATCGAATTTAGCGTGATTGGTGATGTATTTCGTATTGCATTGACCGACACAGTACATGTACGGAGAACGTTAGAGCTCACAGAAGAACACATTGAACATACAAGCTTGTATCCACTCATTATGACAACAGGTCAAATTCCTGAGTTGTCAAAAGTGCCACCTTCACTGTGGGCTGCACACAAATACGATGTGGGGCTCATAAAAGGCGCAGCACCATTGGTAGTGAGTCCTAAATCAGATTATAGGCCATGCCTAAAACAGTATCCACTTAAAAAAGAAGCCATCGATGGTATAAGACCAGTATTTGAATCCCTTTTGAAAGTAGGCGTCATTATTCCTTGTCAAGATTCCCGTCGCACCAATTTTCCCAGTAAAGAAGATTTGCGACAAAGATCAGCCGACGGAATGGAGATTTGTGCAAGATTTACAAGCAGTGAATGCGGCAACCTATCAACGAGCACCAGAAGTGGCAAATCCACACACAATGTTGTCACTGGTGCCACCTGGTGCCACGCATTTTTCGGTTATTGACTTGGCTAATGCATTTTTCTCTGTCCCGGTTCACCCAGAAAGTCAACACTGGTTTGGCTTCTCGTTTAATGGACGTGGATACACCTGGACCAGATGTCCTATGGGGTATCATGAAAGCCCAGGCGTGTTCCACAGAGCGCTTAGCGAAAATCTTTAAAATTTGCAACTCCCCGCGGGGTCGGCCCTTTTGAATTATGTTGATGACATGATGATTTGCAGCACATCAGAAGAAGCTTGTAAAATTGATACAGTAGCGCTACTTAAACATTTGGCAGATAATGGACACAAAGCCAGTCTGCAGAAGCTTCAATTTGCACTAAAAAAAGGTAACTTATCTGGGACATGTGATCACAGCGGAGGGCAAATCCCTCTCTCCCAAACGCATTGCAGCAATTCAATCGTTACCAAAACCAAACACTAAGAAACAAATGATGAGTTTTTTGGGAACAACTTCTTATTGCAGACAGTGGATTCCAAATTACTCAGAAAGAGAGGCATCCCTCTCATCCATGGTCCATGGTAGAAACCTTAGTGCACGTGACAAACTGACTTGGACTGAGGAAGCCGAGAAGGCATTTGAGGATTTAAAGACTTCCTTATCGCAGGCCCCGACTTTGGGCTTGCCAAGACCTGACTTACCTTATACTCAATTCATAGACCAAAAAGACTGTTATATGACATCTGTTTTGTGTCAGCCGCATGGAGGAAAACTCAGGCCGGTGGCCTATTTCTCCTCAAAACTTGACCCTGTCGCTGCAGGTCTCCCTCTTTGTTTGCGGGCAGTAGCAGCAGCTGAAAAAGCTATCCTAGCCTCACGTGACATTGTGGGCTATTCTGATGTCACACTTATGGTCCCGCATGCAGTTTCCCACATCTTACATGCTCAGAAGACTTCTCACCTCTCTGCTCAGAGATGGCTCAGATATCACACAACATTGTTGGAATTACCTAACATTACGGGGAAACGTTGCAATGTCCTTAACCCTGCTACACTTCTTCCAACTGCAGAGGATGGAGAGCCTCATGACTGCGTTGAAGTCTTGCAACATACATGTACGCCGAGACCTGATCTGACGGACACACCACTTTCCAACGCTGATCTTGAGCTATTTGTAGACGGCTCTGCTTCTCGCTCACCCACAACAGGCAGTGGGCAGGTTGGATTTTCTGTAGTGTCATCACACAGGACACTGGTTTGTGGAAAGCTTCATTCACACCTCTCAGCACAAGCAGCAGAGTTGATTGCACTCACAGAAGCTTGTAAGTTGGCTGAAGGTAAAATGGTTAACATCTACACCGATTCACGTTATGCTTTTGGAGTGGTACATGATTTTGGATCCCTGTGGAGACATCGGGGGTTTTTAACATCAGCAGGCAAACCTATTGCACACCACACCCTTGTTGCAGCTCTTCTGGATGCGATTTTGTTACCCAAAGCTGTTTCAGTGATTAAGTGTGAAGCTCACACCTCTTCTCTTGACCCTGTGTCCGTAGGAAACAGAGCAGCAGATCTGACAGCAAGCGGCAGCATCATCGGGCGCCTTTTCCCGCGACTCAACTGCTCTCCACGCAGACTGATTCCAGTCCTTATGCCGATCTTCCCACACTTCAATCTCTCGCCAGTGCCCAGGAGCGCTCCCTGTGGAAACGCTCTGGTGCCACCCAAAAGGGCGGAGTTTGGACAGGGCCAGACAGCAAACCTTGTTTGCCACGCGCTCTCTTCCACAGTTATGCTAAATTGTCTCACGGAAAAGACCACGTGGGCAAAGGAGGGATGTGCAGTGCGTTAAATGCAAGTTGGTACACCAGAGGGTTTTCAACCTTTGCGGCAGATTTTTGCAGGAAATGTGTCATCTGTGCAGCAAATAATGCCTCTGGGGCAATAAAAATACCACAGCAAGGTCACCCTCCTGCATACACAACCTTTGAACATTTAATGATGGATTTTATTGAGTTAACTCCATCGGAGGGAAAGAAATACTGTCTTGTGATAGTATGCATGTTCAGCAAGTGGGTTGAAGTTTTCCCCACATCAAAACAAGACGCAGGGACGGTGGCAAAGATCCTACTGAGAGAGATCATTCCCCGGTGGGGAATACCTCAAATCATTAGTAGTGACAATGGTCCTGGATTTGCTAACCAGGCCCTGCAGGAAATCTCACAGTATTTAGGTTTTAACATCAGACATCATTGTTCTTATCATCCTCAGTCAGCTGGTGCGGTTGAACGAGAAAATGGTACCATTAAATCTAAACTGGCGAAATGTTGTGAAGAGACAGGCCTATCTTGGGTGAAAGCACTTCCGCTGGTGCTTTTTCACATGCGCATGCGAATCAGGAACAAACATGGCCTCAGCCCTTTTGAGATAGTGCTCGGGAGACCCCCTTGCACTGGGCTGGGTCCAGTAAGACATGCTTTGACAACTGATCATAATGAAGACAGCATGCTAAGATATTGTGCTAATCTCTCATCCTCACTCTCAGCACTTCACACACAGGTGAAAGCTGCACTTCCCTCACCAGCCACTGCGATCCAGCATCACCTGAAACCAGGAGACTGGGTGCTCATCAAGGATCACAGGAGAAAGCATTGGAAGCAGAGACGCTACACGGGTCCCTTCCAAGTACTCCTGACCACAGAGACGGCGGTGAAAGTGGAAGGAAAAGCAATGTGGGTCCACGCTAGCCACTGCAAACGCATCCCAAATCCAGAGGAAGAAGGAGCAGCTGCTACGGGTCCGGACTAAAGGGGAAGGGTGAGAAAAGCGAGCGCCTTCCTCCATCAAGTAGTGTGCCAAGCTACCGACAAGCGCACCATTAGCAGTGACGTAACCAAGCACCTCACTCATTTTGTGTGGCTGGGAAGAGAGAGGAGGGGAGCAACCCAAAGTTTCTCAAACCGCAAAGCTGTCATATATAAATCAGTGTGGTAGGAGGCGAAATCATGTGCGAAGGTGTAGCCACCCAAGAAGCAGCAGCGATGGAAGAAAGATCTCCAGCATCACGACCCCCCTTTAAGAAGCATGGGTGCAGCCAGAGCAAAAGCATGCACTCACTACTCTTTCTAACCACAATAGCAATTATCTTGTTCCTTATCTATAAATTGCAATCACATAACATAGACGGCAAAGATACCAGCCCTTTCCATCTCTCCAGGAAGTGGCAGGAAGGGAGAAAAGTTTTCCACTGCCCAGCTGAACAATGTGATGCGAACAATTGTTCACTCTCCTCGATAGAGAATGATACTTGGGTTAATGTAGAGAATCAACTTCGCCTAATAGTATGTGATGGGAGGGTACGAAGAGACAGAGTCTGTACGGTATGGATGCATAAAGAGTATGATTCCACAGTTTTTCCGTTGTGGTGCAGTAAACCAAGGTCGTGTCAGGAGAAACCGGCCTACAGGGGCACGAGTGACTGGAGGGAGTTGTGTGAAGGGAGCTTCTCTTCTCAAGGGATTGGTATGGATAATAGCAGTCATCATTCTTGTTATAATTACTATCACCCTAATCACAACCGCTTCTAAGGTTTGTGTCCGGAAGATAGTTACAACTCACGCATCAGGTCAGCACATGACCACACCGGTAGAACTCCCAGTCCGAAAAAGGATTCCACAGTATCTTGACAGCTCTGATAGTGATAATGAGCTTGAGGACAATGTTTAAGCAAGCAATGTATTTACACAGTAGATTTAGCAAACTATAATCAATTTTGTATGTACTTCTTTGAGGTTGATGATGTGATGTTTTGAAATCTTTGTGAATCTACACCACGGATGTATGCTCTAAGAATGTTTTAACATTTTGTTACTATTTTTCAGTTTAAATTGTCAAAATGACAAAAGAGGGGATTGTTGGAGTAGAAAATGTGTTAACAATTATCTCTCCCAAAGGTCTATGAGGGAGAAAGCTAAATCATTCATAGGGGTCATGGGAAAAGGTCACAACCAAGAGGTCTTGAGGTAATGACCTTTCCGAGCTTGAACTAGGCAGAATTAACAAGCCTTCAGGGGTCTCCTATTACTTATCGAGGGGGAACAGATTCCTCTGGAATGTGCACGTCTCGGCGATGTGTATAAGAAGAGACGAGTCGACGAAGTCGGAGACTTCTCATTCGGAGGGTTCAGACTTTGCTCCACTCAGCTGGGTGTTTCCATGACTTGTTTGATGTGATTACTCCTTTGTCTGATGACTTATTTGTCTAGTTGAATCACTTGTCCACTTGTTTGTACCTGGCTCACATTCTGATCATTTGTGAACTTGTTACTATATAATAAAGTGTGATAAGACCACCGTGCTTAAAATACTTTTGATTTCTCACAAGGCATCGGAACATTTATTCCACCACAATTGTAACTGCGTTAGTTGATTTAAAAAAATAATTTGTTACATGCTCGTTACAGCTAAAAGTAGTGGAATTACAGTAACGCGTTACTCCCACCACTGTTTATTACACACTCAAAGTTTGGATTAAATTAACTCCATAAACTGTGCAAAACACTCTTAAGCACCTGTAAGGACATTTAAGCAAATGATGACCCTCTATACCCTCTACAAACAAAAGTGCTTTTATGGATACGGTACGTACCAATACAACATTAAATCATTGAAGTTCTTAGTACTTATATCCCCATCTCAAATAATAGAAGATGAACAGTTGTTTCTGGTATTTCTATTCACCTTCAAAATTGACACAGCATTAAAATTTGACTCGTCTGGACTTCCTGATGGCATATTCGTTGATGGTATCAAATAATATTTTACTTGAGACCTCTTGGTTGATGCTCGTCAGCCCAGTGAGGCATTCCTGACTCATCGTTGACCTCAGGTAGGTCTTCAGTCATTTTAATATAGAGAAGCTTCTTCCAGCAGAAGCTACTGTCACAGGTAGTGTGACAGCAATGCTGAGGACACCCACATATTTGGAAAAACTTCTTCAAGTTTCTTGTACTTTAAGTAATTCAGAATTTCCATTGTCGTCATGCCGGTGTTCCACCCTACTGGTTTTCAAACTGTAGTATATTTTCACCTACCCTGTAATATCAGTTTATACGAAACATGCAAAGTCAGAGCTCAAAGGTTTAAGAATCTATATGACATGCCTCGACTTTGGAAGACCACGTCTCCGGGAGTAGAGAAGAACATATGTAACAGGCCTGGGCGCAGCGACGTTAGTAGATCATTTCTAGAATATTACGTGATTCTGTCTTTAACTGGGTCACGGAGGCCACAGTTCAGTTTGAACTCAGAGGTTCCACGTGTCTTTAGGTTCAACCTATAGATCAGTTCCTGAATTAGGTCATTTTGCATGAAGGTGATTGGTCCACGAAGGCCGGGGATAATAAACTCCTCCTATTTGGTTGTGTATAAAATGTATGTTAAAATGTATGTTAGATAGACGACGTGACCGCAGTCGGCCAATGGAGCGTTCACTGAAATTCGAGCGTCTAAAGCGGCAACCTTCATTCAGTGGCCTTCCGGGGAGGCTGTCCGGGGATGGGAGGGACTTCAGTTTTTCTCCGGAGTGGTGCGAAGCTTGTAAGCGTGACTAACGACGGAAAGTTTGGAGGATTAGTTTCAGCGGAGTGTACATACACTGACCTGTGACTGGACTAAGGATGGGAGGCGATAGTGATGGAGAGGGTGGGAGTGAGGATATGGATTATAATAGCTGGACTGAAGTGAGGAATAAGAAACGAGCCAGGAGTCGTAGCAGTAGATATAGTAGTCATGGGGACGGGAGAGAGAAAAGCAGGGGGATGAGGGAAAAGATTGCAGAGAAGGAGGGTTTCAAAATAATTGTGAGATTCAAGGACGGAAATGACATTCGGAAAATAAGCCCGGTGGCGCTGACTCGCGGGTTGAAGGAGAAAGTTGGTGAGATTGTGATGGCGAAGGTGCTGGCTGATGGCGGATTGTTGATCCAGTGTAAGGACGAGGGGCAGAGAGGGAAAGCAATTAAGCTGAAAAAAGTGTGCAACATAGTGGTTGAGAGCGTGAAGAAGTTAAATGATGGGCCCTTTGTTAGAGGCGTGATATACGGTATCCCAGTGGAAGAGAACGTGGAGGAACTGAGAGCAAGTATTAAAGGGGGTAAAGTTCTAGGGATTAAACGTCTGCAGGCAAGACGAGGTGGAGAAAGGGTGGACAGTTTGTCAGTGCTGCTAGATTTTGAAGAAAGGGTGTTGCCTGACTCAGTTACTGTGGGGTATTTAAGGTATAGAGTAAGAGCATATGTCCCACCACCTTTGAGGTGTTTCAAATGCCAAAAGTATGGCCATATTGCGGCAGCGTGTAAAGGGAAGCAAAGATGTGGAGAATGTGGAGGGGAACATGACTATGGGAAATGTGAGGCTGGGACAGAGCTCAAATGTCCAAATTGCGGAGGTGCACACAGTGTGGCCTCTGGTGGGTGTGAAGTGAGAAAGAAGGCAGTGGTAGTGCAGCAGCTGAAAGTGAAAATGAATATATCGAATGCAGAAGCAGCAAAGAGGGCTCAGAGGGAAAGTGGGGAGGAGAGAGGGGGGGGGGAGATGTAGTCAGGAAGGAAGAGGGTAAATTAGGGAGGGAAAGGACACGGTCGGCTCATCCTGGTGCTCTGGAAAGAAGAGACAATACTAATAGTTCAATGGATGCCCCATTTACTTTGGAAGAGGTTAAAAGGGGGATAGAAAGAGCCGGATTGACATCACCAGGGATGAAATATGTTATATAATGCTGAAGCATTTAGGGAGGTTAGCAATGATGAAATTGGTATCATTTTATAATAAAATTTGGGAAATGGGGAGACTTCCTAGATCATGGAAAGAAGCTGTGATTATTCCAATCAGGAAACCGGGCACAGATTCATCAAATCCAACAAATTATAGACCCATAGCACTAACCTCTCATGTAGGTACAATTATGGAGAGAATGATAACCGAGAGATTAAGCTATTATATGGAGACCAGGGGAATGATAACACCTCATCAAAGTGGATTTCGGAAAGGTAGAGGAACTATGGACCCAATTATTTGTTTAGAGACATAAATCAAAAAAGCCCAGGTAAATAAGGAGTCAGTGATGGCGGTGTTTTTTGATGTGGAAAAGGCATATGACATGGTTTGGAAGGAAGGGTTGATGATTAAGTTGAATATTATGGGAATAGGGGCAGAGTATACAATTGGATTAAAGACTTTTTACTTGACAGAGTTATCCAAGTCAGAATTGGGACAGCACTATCGAGAAGATACCCGGTGGAGAATGGTACACCTCAGGGTCGTGTAATCAGTCCAATACTGTTCTCCATCATGATAAATGATGTGTTCCTTCGAGTTCAGAGTGATATTGGACGATCCCTATTCGCAGATGATGGAGCGTTGTGGAAGAGGGGAAAGAACATAAACCATATTAAAGGGAAGGTACAAGAGGCCGTGAATGAAGTAGAAAGATGGTCTTATGCATGGGGATTCAAGTTTTCTGGGGAAAACTAAAACAATCTGCTTTGCTAGGAAGAGAGGAGTGGTTACTCAGCTAAAGCTATATGGGCAAATGATTGAACAAGTGAAGGTTTTGAGGTTTCTAGGGGTGTGGTTCGATGATAAGCTAACATGGAATGAGCAGATTCAGATGATAGTTAGGAAATGTACAAATATTTTAAATGTGATGAGGTGTCTAACCGGGTCGGAATGGGGAGCCAGCAGGCCTGCAATGAAGAATATTTATATTGCGCTGATGAGATCAGTTTTTGATTATGGGTGTATAGCGTTTGGAACTGCGGCAAAAACGTCACTAAAAAAGTTGTATGTGGTGCAATCTCAGGCTATGAGACTTTGTTGTGGGGCTTTGAGAACAAGTCCTGTGTCTGCTCTCCAGGTGGAGGTGGGTGAGATGCCGCTGCATTTGAGACGTAAACAATTAATGTTGAGCTATTGGGCCAATCTGAAGGGCATTCCGTGGACAAGCAGCCAACCACAAAGGGGCTCATGCCGTGTTGGGAAAGCCAAAGGGACAAACGGGGCTGCTTTGCGTGGAGTAGTGGACAATTTGCAAGGGAGATGGGGTTGAATCAGATAAAATCCACTGCTACCGTGTCGCTATCGGTAACACCTCCTTGGTTATTTTCCTCAGTATTAGTTGATCAATTTGTTCTCACTCTGAACAAAACCCAAGCACTTAAAAACATTGATAATATTGCAGGAATGGTGGAGGATAGGCTAAAGACGACATATAAATCATTTACTCCGGCATACACGGATGGATCGAAAGATCCTAGTCCAGGTAGAACCGGTTTTGCGGTCACCAGCCCATCTTTTCGTTATGAAGTAAAACGGAGATCGTCAGACCATCTGTCGGTGGATACAGTCGAGACATTGGCCATTCTAGCAGCACTACAGTGGGTGGAGGAGGTTCAGATAAGCAAGGTCATCATTTGTTCGGATTCCAGTTCTACATTAATGTCATTACAATCACTCACATCTAACAGCAGGCAGGACTTAATCAATGAAATACACAAAGCACTTTTCTGTCTTAAGCATATGGGTATTTTGGTAGCATTCATGTGGGTGCCGGCACATAGAGGGGTAAAGGGAAATGAAGCAGCAGATAAACTAGCAAAGCAAGCATTGGAATGTCAGAACAAGAAGGACATTTTATTTAGCAAATCAGAAGCTAAATCACTAATATAAATAAACATGATTAAGGAATGGCAGCACAGTTGGGAGGCAGGAGGCACAGGAAGACATCTGTATACTATTCAGAAGGATGTTAACAAGGGGAGGACAACAATATTTAGCACTAGAGAAGAAAACATATTGAGTAGACTCAGGATTGGACATAAACAAAACAATGCAATTAATTAAAAAACACCCAACAGGACTGTGCGAGTACTGCAAGACAGCAGAAACGTTGGATCATGTCATGTGGCATTGCCAGACATTTAGAAACGAGCGAGGCAGGTTGAAGAGGAGGCTGGCAGTAGGAGGGGTGCAATTGAGGGATGCATTATCCTTGGGGGCAGGAAGGGTGCTGCAGTATCTGAAGGAGACAGTGTTGAAGAAAATAATGTAGGGCACTGAAGTTGACAGGGCTCCCTTCTTAGTTTAGTTTATTTTAATTTAATTTAAATTTCTTTTCTTTTCTTTTCTTTTTGAGGGGATAAAGTGCCAGATATTTCTAGTTCGCAAAGAAAGGCAGTAGGTGGCGGTAATGCACCAGTTTGGATGCCAGCCTCCTAAAAACAAAAAGAAGAAGAAGATAAAAAACTGGATCCACCGGATTCAGTGACGTCAGCTTCGTGTTGAAACCAGTCACGGTGTGCTCGTGGAAAAAGCCTCTAATCTTCGGCCCGGTGTGTGTGTGTGTGTGTGTGTGTGTGTGTGTGTGTGTGTGTGTGTGTGTGTGTGTGTTTTCCTTCTTCTTGTTTTTGAAGTTGTCCCCGAGGAGGAGAGGCGGCTGTTGGACCTTGAACGCATCTTCCCAGCTTCCAGTGAGTGAACGCAACGCGGGGGAGCCGAAAGAAACATGAATCCAACTTTGAACAACCAAAACATGAACAAGGGCGACACGGTGAGTCACGTGATCTGGTCGTGTGGCCGTGTGCGTCAGGGCACGTTCCTCTTTTCTTTCGCGGGTGAACATGTCCTGAACTCTCGGCGTTTCTCAATATGCCGACTTGTGCGTACTTTTCTCTACTTGTGTTCTCGTGACTCGTGAAACGTCATCAGTCTCAGCCCGGTGTGCGGGATTAACTGGTTTTTGAATTAACTGGTTTTGGTACGCGTGCATGAGGCAGATGTTCCGTAGGAGTGGCCTCGAGTTGCCTCTCAGGACCCGTCTCGACTAACTAGGAAATGCACATTTCCATCGCTTAGCCTCTCTGTCACGTTCTTTTTATGCAGTGGTCGCTCCGTTAAATGCTGTCTGCACGCGTATGCACTCACAGCGAGTGGCGTGCGCATCCAGGATTTTTCCTGGGTCAAAATGAGTCTTCGGTGCTCTCGGTGCAAGTCGGGCTGTTGAGTGAGTGATCAGCAGCTGGCCGCTCGGTCCATTCGCGCAGCTCACAGTTGCGTATTGATCAGACAAGAAGACACGCTTATCAACTCCAGTGTTATCCCTACTATTATAACAGGGTGAAACAGGCCCGGTGGGTAATCGAGAGTTCGTGGCCGCTTCACTTCTGGGCCGGTCGAGAATTGTATTTGTTAACATTTGTCACGTTAGTCCATCTTCTCTTAAAGTGGGTTAAACACGTTCCGCATTCTGACACCACAGCTACGGCGTGGGTTGTACTATGCGAGGAAGTTCACCCTTCCCAAATAATAGAGTTGGTTTAGTCCATTTTGGAACTAACTAACTCAATTGGGAGAGGAGCACTTCAATCGAGTTGGTTCGCCCTTCGCGGTCTTTTCCAAAAGTTTTCTCAGCTACGGATAGCTGCCGGCCCGACCGTAACGATACGCGTCAGGGAGGATGGACGGAGGAAGAGAGCAGGAGGGCCTGGAAAAGCCAGGTTGAAAAAAGAAAGGCATTGGAGGAGGATGCTGCCAAATGTGCCAAGCTTACCGATTTATTTTCAAGAGGACAAACACAAGTGGCAACTGGTAAAGAGAGACAAAGGCCTAATGATGAGCAACATAACTATTCGGCTCACGTTGTAGCCTTGATTAATATCATTGTAGCGTTGTCAACCTATTCCCAAGCAAAATATTAAATTGAATTAAAATATTAGCCTTTTATCTCACCCAAAATATGGCGATCCATAGACTTTGCAAATATTATGGAAATATTGATATTGAAGTATGCAGTAATATGACTTAATTTTCTTTGTAGCTTGAGCAGCAGATAAGAGTCTCCTGCTGAAAATGATGAGCCGACATTTACAATGAGGAGGCCATGACTACAGGGACAGGTAGAGAGGATAACAGGAAACAATATGAATTAAAGTTATATATTCTAAGAAAGAGCAGTATATGACAGTACTTGATGAACCAATATGCATTGTTTGCTCGGAAGTGGGTGTAGTAAAGGAGTAAATCACCACTTTATAATACTCATGCAGAAAAATGATAATGACCATGACGGCCCCATGAGGTCTCACTCCAACAAATCTGGCCTACTGCCTAATCTGAGTCTGACACCCTGCTATGCTATTCTGCCTTTTTTAATGTTATGCATATTTTGTTAACTTCTCATCTTAAGTGGATTATTATTGTTGTATTTAACCTTTACATTATTTGTTGGACCATGGTATTAATAAAAGAACTACAGGATAGTAAGAGCTGAACTGTTGCTTCATTTATCCAATTTCCACTACCATGAGAAAAGTGGGCTGGTCTTGAGCCTGAAATTCCGGGCTGAAAAGTGGCCCCACTCCAGCCCTGGGTGAAATCTCCACCCGCCACTCTGTAATTCCCCCCCATATTTTTCAGAATCAGAAACAGTTTTATTGCCAGGAATGTTTACACAAACGAGGAATTTTTTTTGGCGGAAGGTGCAACATTTGGACATGACAAACAAACAACAATCAACACGACAGAAAGACAACAAATAATGTGAAAGTGTTTGGGTGTGTGCTTCAAGTGGTGTGTTTTAGTTAAAAGTGTATGTTACGCGTGGCGTGTGTATCGATACTACATTAAAAGAGCGATCAGAGCGCACGCGCTGCTCGTAAATGCTGTCTGCACCACGCGCAGCGCTCACAGCGGCGTGAGTGATGCGCGCGCACCACTCAGCCGTGATGTGTGCGAACAGGTGAGCACACTCACTTCTCACTAGCACCCCGGCTGGCCCTCCATCAGACAAGGCAAACGTTATGTGGCCCTCACAGGAAAAAGTTTGGGGACCCCTTTTTATGTAACGCTAATGTTTTAAAGACTAAACACGGATGACTTTGCTGTAAAATGTGATACCTGTCCGGGAGGCTGTAGTTGAGACGCCGAGGACACGGAGCGAGGACAAAGTAGGTGACTCTGCTGATGCCTGTTCAATATACTACTAACTTCAATAAATACTTGTTCATGCAGTCGAGATGTTGAGTGAGTGATCAGCAGCTGGCCGCTCTGCCGTGATGCGCACACATCCGCGCACACGGGTGAGCACACCTCACTAGCACCCCTCCCCGTTAACAACTCATCTCGGCTCGCCGCACCAGAGCTCCGATGCGGTAGCGCCTCGCTCAGCCGTGATCGCGCACAGGTGAGCACACCTCAGTGTTAAATTAAGCTTAGGGCACCAACATGGCTAGCGTCACTAGTCCCCCCTGAAGCTCTCAATTTAGGGAAAACACTGAACTCGATTACTATTGATCAAAAAGAACGAGGGTTCAGCTGTAGCCTCCTTGAAACATACTATTGAGAACATATTCGCTGGCGTGCACCTGATGAACACAGTTTTTTCTTATTTTTCATCGCAGACTTTTTTTTGCCTTAGGCGTTCGGGATTTGTCATAGGCGCTCGGGAAACGGCGAGGCGCCCACATTTTCTCCATCCAGGAAAAACCCTGCGCACAGTATAAATCGACTTGCAAAGTGTTCCCATCATTTCGACTGTATTACTGATAAATAATTTGACAATATACAATCTTATGCCTTTTTGCCTTCATGAACTGCAAAACATTCACAACAGAGAACTCTTCAGAAGTTACTGTATTGAGTTTAAACATATTTTAAGAGAAAACATACCTTGAGCATGTGCATGTTGCACTTCGATGTGGCCAATCAAAACATTTGTTGGTTTCTAGAGATGCACCGATCAGGTTTTTGGTGCCGATCACCGATCACTGAAATCAGTATCTGCCGATCACCGATAATACCGATCACGGTGTCGATTGAAGCATTCTATTTATTGTGTAGCATTATTGCTATGAGGACTATGAGGAAATACATATATAAAGCACCTCAAAAACATTAAAGAAATTACAGATTTCTTTAAACATTTAGGACTTTTACTTTGAAAAATGTCCTAATTGATACATTACAATTGTTTGATTGCTATTGTAGGTAATTTCAGATATGTATGGAACACATCTGCATCATTCATTTCCTGGAACTCTTGGGGAAATCTATATACAGGACTTTTCTTAACATACAAAAGTCTGACTAATTTTTATAAACTCTTCCTTGGTCCAGTAAAAATGTTCTAATGTTAGCATATTTTAAGCTAAATCTCAGAAACGATCTCTAAAGATACAAAATCAGTTCATTGTTTACTTTTATATGTTCGTGTATGATTTGTCGACATCTTATTTTGAAAAACGGATGTTGTTTCACGTGGTTCTTTACGCTAACTTTGCAAAACCGGATGTTGTCACTTAAATCCTTCCGCTAACTTTCTCAAAACCCTCGCGCGCTCCTGATCGAATGTGTTTATCGTGAGCATCAGTCTCTAGGGGCTCAGACATGTGAGAGTCGGCTGAGTCGACCCAGAGATTCAACTCGGGACGGGACGCTCGGTGGGGAGGATCCCCTCTGACCTCTCACTCTGCGGTCAACGCCGGTCGCATTGTCGCCGCTGCGGTGCGCCTCTTTTCACACATTAGCCCCCCGCTCACACACAGGCCAGCCTTCTTCTTCGGTTTTCGTCTCCTTTCTTCTTCTTCTGGAGTTAATGTCGGTTAGCAAACCAGGCATTACCGCTAACTATAGTGGGCTGAAGTGTAGAACAAGTTTGTCAGCAACACAAATATTTAATAAAAAAATAATAATAATCTGCTAATTTACTGGTCGCGCATGTGAGTTGATGAAAATTTACTCGCACTGTCTAATTTTAGGCGCAAAATGCACCATTTGGTCGATCTGGAGCCCTGTACTTTCTTCTTGTCTTATTTTCAGGGTTTCATGAAGCTAATGTATAAAATATGAAACTAATTTTGTCTACAAAGATTCATCAACACACTTAAACACCTTTAAAATAGGAACAATAATTCAGGTCATTTTGTTAAAATAGTTCCTGGTGGGCTCTCCCAGCATCCATTAACTCTATTGCAGTATATCTGCCTTATTTGCATATATTGCAGGAGCATCGGGCATTCTTTCACAGAATCACATGCATGCAGCAGCATTGGCCAGCCTTTGTCAATTTGGGTCTGTAGATTTCTCCTTTAGCACCAACAGTTAGCATTAGTTAACACCTCAGTTTCATATTTAAACATAACACTTCAGAAAACTTTTGACTTTTGAACAATTGATTAAAACTATGGTCTTAATGTCAGTATCCAACTGGAGAAGTTTCATGTTGACATATGGATAAAAACATGTTTACCCTCTTCACCTGTAGTGTCTTCAAAATGTGTGTAAAACAACAACAATGGGATCTGTAAGAGAAAGTGTAACACAGTTTCGGTAACTCAAAGTGAACTTGCAAAAGTCTCTTTATGTAGACTTTAAACAATTACAGGGAAAATGCATTTTAAATACAGACGTATTTGTGCAGTTTTTAGTTTCCTCCATCCAAGACACTCAGTATGTTGTTATTGTTTTTAATAAAAAGTTATCAAATGATTAAAAAACACTTTGCCTTCCATCTCATTTACAAACAAATTACATGGGAAACTATTTTAAAAAATGTACCTTATTTTTATTAAACACAACTCAGTTAATTTGTCGCTATTGGAAGAAACACATTCTATCTTGTGTGGACTCATGTGTTTCTTCAGACCTTGCTGTGATACAAACGATTTTACACAAATATCACAACTGAATGGTTTCTCTCCTGTGTGGATTCTCATGTGTAGCTTCAGACTTCCCTGGTGTGTAAATCTTTTTCCACAAACATCACAACTGAATGGTTTCTCTCCTGTGTGGATTCTCATGTGTCGCTTCAGAGCTCCCTGTTGTGTAAATCTTTGCCCACAATCATCACAACTGAATGGTTTCTCTCCTGTGTGGATTCTCATGTGTCGCTTCAGATCTCCCTGTTGTGTAAATCTTTGCCCACAATCATCACAACTGAATGGTTTCTCTCCTGTGTGGACTCTCATGTGTGTCTTCAGATTTCCCTGTTCTGTAAATCTTTTTCCACAAACATCACAACTGAAGGGTTTCTCTCCTGTGTGGACTCTCATGTGTCTCTTCAGATGTCTCTGGTGTGTACATTTTTTCCCACAATCATCACACCTTAATGATGTCTCTCTCATGAGCTCTTTTGATCGTGATTCATTGGATTTGTTGCCGGTGTTACATCCCACATGACTTACAAGAGCTTCCTTATATTTCAGGGCATGTGCAGCAGACTCGGGTACCCTGGGCTCCTTCCAGACATTGTCCCCGTCTTCACTGTCAGGTCCAGAATCTGACAAAGCTTCTTGCCAATCACCACAACTGACCTCAGTCTCAGAAGAGTCTGACGCCGCTTCATCATCAGCATTTGGATGTGAATGACGATGTGGATTTAGGCTCCTGTCTGGTCCTGATCCCCCACAGTCCTCTCCATCAGTTTCCGTCTGTATTGTCGTAGCTGAGCTGCAGGCGGGAGGCTCCGCCTCTTTGTTGTCCTCCGTCTGGCTTTGATGAAGCCGTGAGGTCTGAGGTTCGTCATCTTCACTCTTCACAGTAACAGCAGTGGATAAGAACTTGGTGATATCGGCCTCCTCCAGCACAATGAGCTGATCTCCCTCTAGACGGGTCCAGAGATCCTGCAGCTCCTCTTTTATGAGGAGGGGCTCCGGCTCCTCTTTTATGAGGAGGGGCTCCTCTTGGTCCTGGTCCTCAGGGGGGACATCTGGTTTAATCCAAACCAGCTGCTGGACATCTGCAGGGAGCACATTATGAACAACGGTGACTTCAGACTGATATCAACTTTCATTCCTGACTAAATGTGTATGTGTTGCTCTTTTTGCACAAACACAGAAATACAAAACAATACCATTTGTAAGCAGCGGGGCCCTATTTCTGGTATGTGGCTCAACAAAGTTGATCAAATGTCCTATTTTCCCGCTTAATTTAACGAGATGATTGACATCAGGCTCTCTCTGCGTCTCAAAGGCTGATCCGCCCTCAAACCGTCTCGTTAATTCTAACCAGACGTCAGTCCTCAGGATGATTGCCCGTCCGACATCAAAAGGGGGAAGCGTCGATCACAGAAACATTGATTATATAACGGCACAAAGTCAAATAAACTCAAAGGAAGAAATAACCACTATTTCTGCTCTATACTTGTGAAATCACACAAACGTGGAAACATCAAACTACTCAATGTGTTTGGTGTGAACATAAGTGTTAAATATATCGGCTAATTTGAAGTGCCTCGTCACCCCATCATATAACCATCTCTACTCTTCCAGAACAAGTAGATAATATAAATGTGTGCAAACATGTATGTGGAGATGATCATACAGAACAGGAGTTTGAATATGGGTGTGTGTGTGTGGGCCAGGGATCGTAATGAACACATCCAGAAGTTTAAGCGCTAAATAAACTTTATGAACAGCTCGGCATACAGCGGCTTTCCTGATGTTCTGCATCGCCGACACTAGACCACACTGGACCACACAACCAAGAGTACAAACTCAGAACAAGAATCCAGAAAGTAACATTTCTTCAAGAAAGTCGAAGTACAAAAGTACCAGAAGTAAGAGCCACTGAAGTGCTAATCTGTGTTTTAATCCAGATATTAGTAGGAAAAGATGTGTTTTTAGTTTCCGGCGGAAGGTGTAGAGACTTCCTGATGTCAGTGGGGAGCTCGTTCCACCAATGAGGAGCCAGGACAGCAAACAGTCTGGATGTAGAGTGATGAGCTCGAGGTGCAGGAGTCACAAGTCGGTTGGCTGTTGCCGCGGAGCGAACGTGATGAGGTGTACGGTTTGACCACATCCAGGATGTAGACGGGGCCCGATCCGTTCAGAGCACGGTACCAAGAACCAATGTTTTGAAGCGGATGCTGCTCCACCGGTAACCATGAAGAGAGGGGAACGAGAGGATCAGTTGGGTGTCATCAGCATGGCTATGGTAGGAGAAGCCAATGACAGAGCCGAGAGAATTAGTGTACAGAGAAAGAGGAGGGACCCAGGACGGAGCCTTGAGGAACCCCAGTAGTGTGAGGACAAGGATCAGACACAGATCCTCTCCAAGGTACCCTGTAAGTGTGGTTGAGGTAGGAAGAGAAGAGGGAGAGTGCAGAGCCTGAGATACCAGGACCTGAAGGAAGAGATAAGGATCTGGTGGTTCACGGTGTCAAATGCTGCAGAAAGGTCTAGAAGGATAAGGACAGAGGAGAGAGAGGCTGCTCTAGCAGAGTGAAGGATAAGGACAGAGGAGAGAGGCTGCTCTAGCAGAGTGAAGGATAAGGACAGAGGAGAGAGGCTGCTCTAGCAGAGTGAAGTATAAGGACAGAGGAGAGAGGCTGCTCTAGCAGAGTGAAGGATAAGGACAGAGGAGAGAGGCTGCTCTAGCAGAGTGAAGCTGCTCAGACAGCAAGGAGGCCAGTCTCTGTTGAGTGGCCTTGAATCCAGACTGGTGAGGGTCAAGAAGGTCGTTGCCGTGGAGACAGGAGGACACTTGGTTGAAGATAGCTCGCTCCAGAGTTTTGGAATGAAAAGGAAGAAGAGAGACCGGTCTGTAGTTGCTGACTTCAGACGGGTCGAGGTGGGTTTCTTCAGGAGAGGGTCGACTCTCACCTCCTTCATTATTATAAAACAATGAACATTACTATAAAACAATGATCACTATAAAACAATGAACATTACTATAAAACAATGATTACTATAAAACAATGAACATTACTATAAAACAATGTACATTACTGTAAAACAATGAACATTACTATAAAAAATGTACATTACTATAAAACAATGAACATTACTATAAACAATGTACATTACTGTAAAACAATGAACATCACTATAAAACAATGTACATTACTATAAAACAATGTGCATTACGATAAAACGAACATTACTATAAAACAATGAACATTACTATTAAACAATGAACATTATTATAAAACAATGAACATTACTATAAAACAATGTACATTACTATTAAACAATGCACATTACTGTAAAACAATGAACATTACTGTAAAACAATGTACATTACTATTAAACAATGTACATTACTGTAAAACAATGAACATTACTATAAAACAATGTACATTACTATAAAACAATGAACATTACTATAAAACAATGAACATTACTATAAAACAATGAACATTACGATAAAACAATGAACATTACTGTAAAACAATGAACATTACGATAGAACAATGCACATTATTATAAAACAATGTACATTACTATTAAACAATGCACCAAACTGGAACGTATTTCCACAACTGGATGTCTGGTGAAGTCATAATTCAGCCAACGACCTTCTCTCGTTCTCTCCTTTCCAGCGGGAGGATTTATTCTCTGATCACGTGTCAAACAGAAGCTCATGTGATGCATCACAGAGTCCTTCTCAGGCAGCACAGGTCAGAACCCAAAACCACTCTGCTCTCCCAGAACAAGTCCGGCTCTTCCAGCACCCACATCCCGTGACGTGGTCCTGACCTCGGATCTGCTCGTGTGCTCCTTCCTCACAGGAGGGCCTCCTCCCCTCTCATTTATTATTATTTACTCGACATCTCCTCGCCGTGTCGACGTAAGCCCGGAACACGAGCAGGAAGACCGGGATAATAATGAAAAAGCAGAACCCTGGTCTGTGCAGCTGAACTCGAGGTTGAACACGGCCTCCAGGAGTTTGTGTCGTCGCTCATTTTCCCTCAAACGAAACTTCCTCCTCATAATCTGCTGTGAATCTGTCAATCAGCCCCAGAGTGTGTTCAGAAGCCGCCTGGAGTCTCTGCTTCACCAACAGTCTCAGCATTTCTCCTGGAGACGGACACAGAAGGTCACAGTCCAACAGTCAGATAGTGACCTCCTAACGTCGCTTCCTAACCACTTCTCCTTGACCTCTGGGGAACACGTCACAGGGTCAAGGAGAGATGGGAAGGAGAGTTCATGAGGAGTTAGGAAAAGAGGATCAGACTCCACTCTCACCAAACTACGTAGTTATGATGCGACGGCATGTTAGTGAGGTCAGTCTGCACGGTGGAACTACAACGTCCAGGAGATGGACTACAAAAAAGATCTGAGAGACTTTGTCATCATAGTATTACTTTATTAATATAAACAACCTGGTTCATAGTTTTACTTTATTAATATAAACAACCTGGTTCATAGTATAACTTTATTAATATAAACAACCTGGTTCATAGTATTACTTTATTAATATAAACAACCTGGTTCATAGAATTACTTTATTAATATAAACAACCTGGTTCATAGTATTACTTTATTAATATAAACAACCTGGTTCATAGTATTACTTTATTAATATAAAGCTACTAAACCGTCTCATTGTTCAGTTTCTAACAAGCTGAATTAAATACGTTCTCACACTAACAATGTCTCACATCTCTTTGTGTTGTTTTGGTTTGTATGCAGATTATAATCTGATCCCAATAGATTATGAAACACCACAACTCAGTGTGACCTAGAAGTGACTTGATGGTGTTTTAAGTTGTAATGTTGATTCAAAAGATGATCATCAGAAACAACTCAGACTAAAGGACCAGCTGCACTCAATGCAGTTTAACCCTTTCACCACAGCTTCTGGAGCTGAAGTCACATCAAAGACTGAGGCTGCAGAACACCTGAGAGATCAGACACTCTGACCGCTTTACGACACTGACCGCTTTACGTCACTGACCGCTTTACACACACACACACACACACACACACACACACACACAATTGCAAACAATTAGATCCGTTAGATGCTCGTAACACACACACACACGGTTATTAATAGACTAAAACATCTCCGTGAGGTCCTGGAGGTTTGACTAGAGGACCGTCGGGTGTGTAAAGTTCCTCCCTGGTGAAGCTGGTCGGAGGAGAGCTGGAGACGAACCATGTTCACCAAAAGTCTCGCTGACTACAACCAACGAGCTGGAAACGGACTAAATGTGACGTAAAGCCGTAAAACGAGCATGAAGACCGGGACCAGGAAGAAGAAGCACCGACCTGATCTGTGTCGCTCATGTTCTCTAAAAGGAGAAACGTCCTCCTCATAATCTGAGATTAATCTGTCTATCAGCCCCAACGTGTCTCCAGAAGCCGCGTGGACTTGCTGCTTCACCAACAGTCTCAGCATTTCTCCCGGAGACACGGAGACCGACACCGGAGGCTCGTGGGAGAGGAGAAGGTCCGCAGAGTCCGTCTCCGAACCACGCATGCGCGGTTAGATGAGCGTCCGACTGGCCCTGACGTCATGATCACGTTGGGCACAGATAGTCTCACGAGAGCGAGGCGCTTGCAGTTGCTTCTCCACGGACTGCCTGGCCCAGTGCATGATGGGAGATCCCAACGAGGTCTGTAAACTACAAGTTGCCTACAGAATGAACTAACAGGAAGTGAGTGACTTCCTGTGTTTTCTTGACAGGCAGCTGGAGACCCTCCCACGTGATGACGCTGTTTTTAAACTCATATTGGAATTATATTTAGGTTATTTGAAAATAGTTATTAAAATAAACATTTCGCATTTTGGATATTTTCTCAAAAATAAAGCAGTCCAAAAAAATGCCAAATAAGATCAGATAAAACATTATATTATAATAATAATATAATATATCATTATACAATATATATCATTTATTAATAAGTTCAAATATTTATTATATTAATTATGAAGCGCCCTGATTCTCTATCTTAAAAAGAAGGAGAAATAATAATCACTGGCCTGTATATATATATATATTCATCACACAATACAAACAGAAATGATGTGTAAACATAAGGTTATTACTAACATTATCTATCCAACTGTTATTCTGAACCGTAGGGTTTTAATAGAGGGGTCTTACCACCGATGGCCGCTAGAGGGCAGTGTAGCCTCACGGTGGGCCGGTCTCAGATTGATATTCATACAGATCGTCTTTTTCTCACCTCACAGACCTATTCCTTCACAATCATCTGCTCTAGCCCTTTGGTTGCCCTCGGCGAGATTGGGTTGTGCCCCACACACACACACACTTTCTTTTTTATTATTTTCAATAATTTATTACCAGTGTTGTGCAAGTTACTGAAAATTAGGAATTAGTTATAGTTACTAGTTACTTCTTTTAAAAGTAATTTAATTACTTTACTAGTTTCTGTATATCAAAAGTAATTAGTTACTAGGGAAAGTAACTTTTAAGTTACTTTTATGTCTGCTTTTTTTATGTCATGAACAGTACTGAACAGTCAAACACAATAAGCATGTGTTGTAGACCTATTTATTGCAATCAACAGGGCAACAGGCCTTCAAATCAAGCAGTAGTACAAAAGTCCCTTTTAAAACTTAACTTAATACAAAATAACTGTCTCAGTCATTTAACAGTGTTTTTTTTACCACATTAGGCCCAATGAAATAAAAGTGATTGGCCTACAGTATTAACACTAATTAAAAGAGAAGACAAAGGTGCCTTGAGGTGCTGCATATAATTGAGGGGGCGGGGGGGTGCTAGTGAGGCGTGTACGTGCTGATCTGGAGTCAGTTTGGTAGGATTTGGGTATAAATACATTATTTCATTTAAAATATGGATTTTTATTTAAAGATATTCATGTAATTTGCATGCAAAATAGGTCTACCCGAACCAGCGGACAAAAATTCAACCAGCGGCAAAAACCGCGGACCTGGCAACACTGGAAGTGGCTGTCAATCACAGTGTGGCACCGTGATGCTGGTCGAGGGGGCGTGCCTGTGATTGGCGGAGTAGAGGGGAGGCGGGGTTAACCTGTCGGAAAACAGAAGTTACGGGTGGTTGACGGGTACCGTTGTTGTTGATGTTCGAGCTGCTGAGCCGAGAGGAGCAGCTGTCTGTGTTGGTGAATGCCCAATAAAGGGAGGAATAATAACGTGGTCCCGTCTCCGTGTCATCAGTCCATAACGTCCGAGACGTTACAATATCATTGCGCCACCAAGGTCCTGCGATGTCAGATCAGAAGCAGCTAAAGTAGGCCTAGCTTGTCTTCTTGTCTGCAAGTGTTCATTTTTCACAAAAGAGAAATGTAGCGTATGAACTCATTTAAATTTCAGTAATTGTAACTGCGTTAGTTGATTTAAAAAAATAATTTGTTGCATGCTCGTTACAGCTAAAAGTAGTGGAATTACAGTAACGCGTTACTCCCAACACTGTTTATTACACACTCAAAGTTTGGATTAAATTAACTCCATAAACTGTGCAAAACACTCTTAAGCACCTGTAAGGACATTTAAGCAAATGATGACCCTCTATACCCTCTACAAACAAAAGTGCTTTTATGGATACGGTACGTACCAATACAACATTAAAACATTGAAGTTCTTAGTACTTATATCCCCATCTCAAATAATAGAAGATGAACAGTTGTTTCTGGTATTTCTATTCACCTTCAAAATTGACACAGCATTACAATTTGACTCGTCTGGACTTCCTGATGGCATATTCGTTGATGGTATCAAATAATATTTTACTTGAGACCTCTTGGTTGATGCTCGTCAGCCCAGTGAGGCGTTCCTGACTCATCGTTGACCTCAGGTAGGTCTTCAGTCATTTTAATATAGAGAAGCTTCTTCCAGCAGAAGCTACTGTCACAGGTAGTGTGACAGCAATGCTGAGGACACCCACATATTTGGAAAAACTTCTTCAAGTTTCTTGTACTTTAAGTAATTCAGAATTTCCATTGTCGTCATGCGGTGTTACACCCTACTGGTTTTCAAACTGTAGTATATTTTCACCTACCCTGTAATATCAGTTTATACGAAACATGCAAAGTCAGAGCTCAAAGGTTTAAGAATCTATATGACATGCCTCGACTTTGGAAGACCACGTCTCCGGGAGTAGAGAAGAACATATGTAACAGGCCTGGGCGCAGCGACGTTAGTAGATCATTTCTAGAATATTACGTGATTCTGTCTTTAACTGGGTCACGGAGGCCACAGTTCAGTTTGAACTCAGAGGTTCCACGTGTCTTTAGGTTCAACCTATAGATCAGTTCCTGAATTAGGTCATTTTGCATGAAGGTGATTGGTCCACGAAGGCCGGGGATAATAAACTCCTCCTATTTGGTTGTGTATAAAATGTATGTTAAAATGTATGTTAGATAGACGACGTGACCGCAGTCGGCCAATGGAGCGTTCACTGAAATTCGAGCGTCTAAAGCGGCAGCCTTCATTCAGTGGCCTTCCGGGGAGGCTGTCCGGGGAAGGGAGGGACTTCAGTTTTTCTCCGGAGTGGTGCGAAGCTTGTAAGCGTGACTAACGACAGAAAGTTTGGAGGATTAGTTTCAGCGGAGTGTACATACACTGACCTGTGACTGGACTAAGGATGGGAGGCGATAGCGATGGAGAGGGTGGGAGTGAGGATATGGATTATAAGAGCTGGACTGAAGTGGGGAATAAGAAACGAGCCAGGAGTCGTAGCAGTAGATCTGGTAGTCGTGGGGACGGGAGAGAGAAAAGCAGGGGGATGAGGGAAAAGATTGCAGAGAAGGAGGGGTTCAAAATAATTGTGAGATTCAAGGACGGAAATGACATTCGGAAAATAAGCCCGGTGGCGCTGACTCGCGGGTTGAAGGAGAAAGTTGGTGAGATTGTGATGGCGAAGGTGCTGGCTGATGGCGGATTGTTGATCCAGTGTAAGGACGAGGGGCAGAGGGAAAGCAATGAAGCAGAAAAAGTGTGCAACATAGTGGTTGAGAGCGTAAAGAAGTTAAATGATGGGCCCTTTGTTAGAGGCGTGATATACGGTATCCCAGTGGAAGAGAACGTGGAGGAACTGAGAGCAAGTATTAAAGGAGGTAAAGTTCTAGGGATTAAACGTCTGCAGGCAAGACGAGGTGGAGAAAGGGTGGACAGTTTGTCAGTGCTGCTAGATTTTGAAGAAAGGGTGTTGCCTGACCTCAGTTACTGTGGGGTATTTAAGGTATAGAGTAAGAGCATATGTCCCACCACCTTTGAGGTGTTTCAAATGCCAAAAGTATGGCCATATTGCAGCGTGTAAAGGGAAGCAAAGATGTGGAGAATGTGGAGGGGAACATGACTATGGGAAATGTGAGGCTGGGACAGAGCTCAAATGTGCAAATTGCGGAGGTGCACACAGTGTGGCCTCTGGTGGGTGTGAAGTGAGAAAGAAGGCAGTGGTAGTGCAGCAGCTGAAAGTGAAAATGAATATATCGAATGCAGAAGCAGCAAAGAGGGCTCAGAGGGAAAGTGGGGAGGAGAGAGGGGGGGGGGAGATGTAGTCAGGAAGGAACCGGCTCAACAGCCAAGTGAACAACTGTCGACTAAGAGTCAAAGGGGAGATGAGAATATAATGGCAGTAAATAAGGAGAACTTTGTGTTTTTCATGGCAGAAGTGGTTAACTGCACATTCCAGGCAAAAGGGAGATCTGAGAAAATTGAAATAATAGTAAAAAGTGCAGCAAGATACTTAAATATTCACGGAATAACTGGGATGGCGGTACAGGAAGAGCTTAGGAAACAGGGGCAGTTAACCAAAGAATCATGCTCACAGGATTAATCATCATGTTAATTTTACAATGGAATGCTCGGAGTTTGTTGGCAAATGGACAAGAATTCAAAAAATATGTTGGGGATATGCCGAGTAAACCAGATGTCATATGCATACAGGAAACATGGTTAAAACCAAATGTGGACTTCAGACTAGCTGGATATGCGTGTGTTCGGTGTGATAGGGAGGGTGGTCAGGGAGGAGGATGTGCCACATTTATTAGTGAAGACGTCACATTTAGAGAGATGAAGATAGGGACCGAGCTCGAATATGTAACTGTGGAGATCTGGGCAAGGGAAGGAGAGGTCATTGTTGTACATTTTTATGATCCCTGTAAAAAATTAGAGGTGAATAGATTGGCACAAATTGAAAGGATAGGTGGCAACAAGGTGGTGGTATGTGGAGATTTTAATGCACATAGTACATTATGGGGTGGAGCAAGAACAGATCTCAATGGGGAGGTAATGGAAGAGTTACTAGAGGAACACAATTTGGTTTGTTTAAACGATGGCAGAGGGACTAGATTAGATGTGCACACAGGGAACATGTCGGCGCTAGACTTAACCATTGTATCTAGGAGTTTAGCAGGGATATGCGAGTGGGAGGTAGAAGAGGAAACGTCAGTGGGCAGTGATCATTTTCCAATAAAGTGTAAAATAGCATTACAAAGGAGTAAGGAACAGGGGGAGTGGATAGGTAAGTGGATGTTTAATAGGGCAAAATGGGAAGAAATGGATAAAATAGACTTAAATGAAGATATTGAGGAGATTGATACAAAAATGACATTTACAATACTGGAAGCAGCAAAACAAGCAATAGCTAAAAGTAAAGGAAGGATGAAAAGAAAGGGGGTCCCCTGGTGGACTGAGGATTGTGGGAGAGTAGTGAAAGAAAGAAACAAAGCTCTTAAGCTGTTAAAAAGAACACATAACTTCCTGAATCTGATCCAGTACAAACAAGCGCAGGAAGGGGGAAGGGAAACCATTCGGAAAGCAAAAAGGGAAAGCTGGAGGAATTACTGTAGTAGAATTGGGAGATCAACACCTGTGGGAGAGATTTGGGGGATGATCAGAAGCATGAGAGGAATCAGAAAAGTATGGCAGTATCCAGTACTGAAGAAAGGGGAGCAACGGCAGCGACAGATGGGAGAGGGCAGAGATGATGGCAAAAGCGTTAACAGAAATCCACAGCTCTGCCAACCTTACAGGAGAGGATAAAGTAGGGATGGAAAGGACACGGTCGGCTCATCCTGGTGCTCTGGAAAGAAGAGACAATACTCATAGTTCAATGGATGCCCCATTTACTTTGGAAGAGGTTAAAAGGGGGATAGAAAGAGCCGGATTGACATCACCAGGGAAGGATGAAATATGTTATATAATGCTGAAGCATTTAGGTAGGTTAGCAATGACGAAATTGGTATCATTTTATAATAACATTTGGGAAATGGGGAGACTTCCTAGATCATGGAAAGAAGCTGTGATTATTCCAATCAGGAAACCGGGCACAGATTCATCAAATCCAACAAATTATAGACCCATAGCACTAATCTCTCATGTCGGTAAAATTATGGAGAGAATGATAACCGAGAGATTAAGCTATTATATGGAGACCAGGGGAATGATAACACCTCATCAAAGTGGATTTCGGAAAGGTAGAGGAACTATGGACCCAATTATTTGTTTAGAGACAGAAATCAAAAAAGCCCAGGTAAATAAGGAGTCAGTGATGGTGGTGTTTTTTGATGTGGAAAAGGCATATGACATGGTTAGGAAGGAAGGGTTGATGATTAAGTTGAATATTATGGGAATAGGGGGCAGAGTATACAATTGGATTAAAGACTTTTTACTTGACAGAGTTATCCAAGTCAGAATTGGGACAGCACTATCGAGAAGATACCCGGTGGAGAATGGTACACCTCAGGGTCGTGTAATCAGTCCAATACTGTTCTCCATCATGATAAATGATGTGTTCCTTCGAGTTCAGAGTGATATTGGACGATCCCTATTCGCAGATGATGGAGCGTTGTGGAAGAGGGGGAAGAACATAAACCACAGTCGAGACATTGGCCATTCTAGCAGCACTACAGTGGGTGGAGGAGGTTCAGATAAGTAAGGTCATCATTTGTTCGGATTCCAGTTCAACATTATTGTCATTACAATCACTCACATCTAACAGCAGGCAGGACTTAATCAATGAAATACACAAAGCACTTTTCCGTCTAAATCATATGGGTATTTTGGTAGCATTCATGTGGGTGCCGGCACATAGAGGGGTAAAGGGAAATGAAGCAGCAGATGAACTAGCAAAGCAAGCACTGGAATGTCAGAACAAGAAGGATATTTTATTTAGCAAATCAGAAGCTAAATCACGAATAGAAATAAACATTATTAAGGAATGGCAGCACAGTTGGGAGGCAGGAGGCACAGGAAGACATCTGTATACTATTCAGAAGGATGTTAACAAGGGGAGGACAACAATATTTAGCACTAGAGAAGAAAACATATTGAGTAGACTCAGGATTGGACATACAAAGCTAAACAATACAATGCAATTAATTAAAAAACACCCAACCGGACTGTGCGAGTACTGCAAGACAGCAGAAACGGTGGATCATGTCATGTGGCATTGCCAGACATTTAGAAACGAGCGAGGCAGGTTGAAGAGGAGGCTGGCAGGAGGAGGGGTGCAATTGAGGGATGCATTATCCTTGGGGGCAGGAAGGGTGCTGCAGTATCTGAAGGAGACAGGGTTGAATCAAAGAATGTAGGGCACTGAAGTTGACAGGGCTCCCTTCTTAGTTTAGTTTATTTTAATTTTAATTTTATTTATTTTATTTTCTTTTCTTTTTGAGGGGATAAAGGGCTTGCTATTTGTAGTTCGCAAAGAAAGGCAGTAGGTGGCGGTAATGCACCAGTTTGGATGCCAGCCGCCGAAAAACAAAAAGAAGAAGAAGAAATCTAAGAGCCAATCAGCTCTCCGGAGGCGTTTCCCATCATGCACTGGGCCACGCAGTCGGTGGAGAAGCAACTGCGGCGCCTCGGCTCCGGTGAGATTCTCAGTGACCACGTGATGGTGCGTTGTTCAAAGATGGAGTCCCACGAGCCTCCGGTGTCGGTCTCCGTGTCTCCGGGAGAACAGCTGAGGCTGTTGGTGAAGCAGCGAGTCCACGAGGCCGTCGAAGAGTCTTTTGAGCTGTTGGACACATTGACAGCAGTTTATGAGGACACCGTGTCTCAGCTCAGAGAACACGAGCGACACGCATCAGGTGGGTGCTTCTTCTTCTTCTTCACTGGTCGCGGTCTCCATGCCGCGTGTTACGGGATCTGCACGTGGAGGGTCCGGGGAGCTTTGTTCGTTTGTTTGATGCTTCATTCAAAATACGTAAATACCGTGGTTTGTTCGTGTTCTGTTTGAAACCAAAAACGGGAAACTACTTTTGTTTTCCGTTTCTGAATCCAAAAACAAGATAACGGAAGTGCTTAAACGAATGCCAAAATAAAAGCCGGTGATATATATTCTTATTTTCAGTCTTCTATGATGCAAACGCATAGCAGGGTAACGTTAGAAGAACATTAATTAATCAATATAAATAAACCTGAATATTGGCAATTACAATTATTACGACAGGCAGTTTTATATAATAGGGATGCTCCGATCTGATCGGCGCCGATCCAAATCGGCCGATATTCCCATTATCGGTTTTGATCGGCGTTCTCAAAACGGCCGATCAAACTTGGCCGATCAGATGACGTAACATCTGTGAGAACTATCAGAGACGTTTCAATCGCGCATCAGCGATCGCCCGGCGATACCGGCGGCAGAGTGAGAGGTCCACGAGGGGATCCTCACCAGGGGCGTCTCTAGGATTTGGATACATCTGTGGCTTAGCCAGTGCAGCGTAGATAGGAGCGTTGTCGACGGGGGGGGGGGAGCTAGTGAGTTTTTCTTGTGAGCGTGTGCTCACCTGTGCGCGGATGTGTCGGCGCGTTTCACGGCAGAGCGATGCGCGTTATGGGAGCGGCGGCGCTGGGCTTAGCCCAGAAGAGTGAAGCAGCGAAATTTGTAGACATAGAAACACTCTCAGACAGCAGCTTGCTGTTACGTGTGCCTGCTGCCAGTCTGACTCCGCTGTTTTGGGTGAATGACGTCACGTGCGACCTGGAGGTGTTAACCACTTGTGTGCCAAATCTTTTTTTTCCTTTTTTTTATTAACATTCGGGGCTAATTAAAAAACATCCGGGGCTTTAGCCCCGGGTTTTTTAGCCTAGGGACGCCACTGATCCTCACCACCGAGCGGCGTCCCCGTCCCGAGTTGAATCACTGGGTCAACTCAGCCGACACTCACATGTCTGAGCCCCTAGAGACTGATGCTCACGGTAAACGCATTCGATCGGGAGCGCGCGAGGGTTTTGATAAAGTTAGCGGAAGGATTTACGTGACACAACATCCGGTTTTGCAAAGTTAGTGGAAAGAAACACGTAAACCAACATCCGTTTTTCAAAATAAGATGTCGACAAATCATACACTAGCTGGCATATTAAAGTAAACAATGAACTGATTTTGTATCTTTATAGATCGTATCTGAGATTTAGCTTAAATTATTCTAAAATTAAAACATTTTTACTGTACCAAGGAAGAGTTTAGAAAAATAAGTCAGACTTTGTATGTTAAAAAAGCACATTTCTGATTATTTAAAGTCCTGTCTAGATTTCCCCAAGAGTTCCAGGAAATGAATGATGCAGATGTGTTCCATACATATCTGAAATCCCCTACAATAGCAATCAAACAATTTTAATGTACTCAATTTAAGTTTAGTGTATTTAATGTATTTTAATTTTAAATACTTAAAATACAAAACCAATGTTGTTAAGAATAATTCATTTCATAAATAATGCTTCACAATAAATAGAATGCTTCAATCGACACCGTGATCGGTATTATCGGATCTGCATATATATATACACTAGTGCGTGCCGGGCCTTATAAGCCCCAAACATAATTACAAAGTTATAACTATTTTATTATAATGAAAAAAAAAATATCTTCTTGATTTTTATTTTCTTATTGCAGTAGTCATCAACCTTTTTGAGCCCGAGATCCCTGACCTCTGTCTTCGTGACAGGCGAGATCTCCCTATTGAGGCGTTGAGAGAAAACGACGGTCCAGACACGACTTACAGCTTAAGGCTTTTTATTTGGCCTAATTCTAATTGAATGAAATCAAAACACTTTGGTCCAGCTCTCAAATTGATGAGACCAGGAACACAGAATGTAAGTGCAAGATAAAAAGTGAATTATTTGTTAACGGCACACAATATGAACAAGAAAAAAATCATTTTCAATGAGCAGCTGGACGAACTACCAATATAAATGTTGTTTTTCACGCTGAGTTTAAAATATTTTAAAAAGAAAGATGCTCAAAATATAAGCTGGCACATACGCTCTCACTTTCTATTGTTTTTCTCACTGCAACTGAATGCACCTTAACTGAAAGGTTTGGTGGCCATAGCAACAGTAGCTTAGGGAAGCGGTCGGGATAATCCTCTATGCCAGAGAAGTGTAGCTTTAACCATGCTGGCTACTCTGTGGTGGCGAAACATTGGACATGTCAAACATGGGAGAGGCATTAACGAGCCGTGCTAAAGGAAGCAGGCATCAGAGAGCTACTTCTAGCGGAGCTGCAAGTTAGCGGAGCTACTTCTAGCGGAGCTGCAAGTTAGCGGAGCTACTTCTAGCGGAGCTGCAAGTTAGCGGAGCTACTTCTAGCGGAGCTGCAAGTTAGCGGAGCTACTTCTAGCGGAGCTGCGAGTTAGCGGAGCTACTTCTAGCGGAGCTGCGAGTTAGCGGAGCTGCAAGTTAGCGGAGCTACTTCTGGCGGAGCTGCGGGTTAGCGGAGCTACTTCTAGCGGAGCTGCGGGTTAGCTAGCAGTTAGCGGAGCGGAGCTACGAGTTAGCGGAGCTACTTCTGGCGGAGCTGCGAGTTAGGGGAGCTACTTCTAGTGGAGCTGCGGGTAAGTGGAGCTACTTCTAGCGGAGCTGCTAGTTAGCGGAGCTACTGCTAGCTTTCTGTCTGACCAAAGCCTGAACCACCATTTATAGTCACAACAGATGGATTTGCAGATATGGGACAATAGTTTGATCAAAAGTATAAACTAATCAAACTATTGTTGCTCATTCATTTGTCAATTAAGGTTATGTACTGTATGCTTTAGAATTTTCATTGTTAGTTGAAATACGACATTTCCTCACTTTTTCATGTATGCACCGAGATTTCACGAAACATTTGGTCCTTGAAATTTGGTTTAAAGTCCTGGACACCCATTGGTCAACATGTGTGTGAACCCTGTTAAACATTCCATATTTATTCTACCGCCCTTTGCTCCCCACCAATGCACAACTCTCCTGCTGTTTACAAATGTTGTTATTTTTTATTTTTTATTTCTGTGTTTGTACATGAAGAGCAAGAAATACACATTCAGTCAGACTCCTTGAACGTGTCCAGTAATTAAAGTTGATATCAGTCTGAAGTCACCGTTGTTCATAATGTGCTCCCTGCAGATGTCCAGCAGCTGGTTGGGATTAAAGCAGATGTCCCCCCTGAGGACCAGGACCAAGAGGACCCGGAGCCCCTCCTCATAAAACAGGAGCCGGAGCCCCTCCACATAAAAGAGGAGCTGCAGGCTCTCTGGACCCGTCTAGAGGGAGATCAGCTCATTGTGCTGGAGGAGGCCGATATCACCAAGTTCTTATCCACTGCTGTTACTGTGAAGAGTGAAGATGACGAACCTCAGACCTCACGGCTTCATCAAAGCCAGATGGAGGACAACAAAGAGGCGGAGCCTCCCGCCTGCAGCTCAGCTACGACAATAAAGATGGAAACTGATGGAGAGGACTGTGGGGGATCAGGACCAGACAGGAACCTAAATCCACATCGTCATTCACATCCAAATGCTGATGATGAAGAGGCGTCAGACTCTTCTGAGACTGAGGTCAGTTGTGGTGATTGGCAAGAAGCTTTGTCAGATTCTGGACCTGACAGTGAAGACGGGGACAATGTGTGGAAGGAGCCCAGGGCACCTGAGTCTGCTGCACATGCCCTGAAATATAAGGAAGCTCTTGTCAGTCATGTGGGATGTAACACTGGCAACAAATCCAATGAATCACGATCAAAAGAGCTCATGAGAGAGAAAGCATTCAGGTGTGATGATTGTGGGAAAAGATTTACACACCAGGGAGCTCTGAAGACACACATGGGTGTCTACACAGGAGAGAAACCATTCAGTTGTGATTGTGGGCAAAGATTTGCACAACAGGGAGCTCTGAAGACACACATGAGAATCCACACAGGAGAGAAACCATTCAGTTGTGATGATTGTGGGAAAAGATTTACACACCAGGGAGCTCTGAAGACACACATGAGCGTCCACACAGGAGAGAAACCATTCAGTTGTGATTGTGGGCAAAGATTTGCACAACAGGGAGCTCTGAAGCGACACATGAGAATCCACACAGGAGAGAAACCATTCAGTTGTGATGATTGTGGGAAAAGATTTACACACCAGGGAACTCTGAAGACACACATGAGAGAAACCATTCAGTTGTGATTGTGGGCAAAGATTTGCACAACAGGGAGCTCTGAAGCGACACATGAGAATCCACACAGGAGAGAAACCATTCAGTTGTGATGATTGTGGGAAAAGATTTGCACGACAGGGAGCTCTGAAGCTACACATGAGAGTCCACACAGGAGAGAAACCATTCAGTTGTGATGTTTGTGTAAAAACGTTTGTATCACAGCAAGGTCTGAAGAAACACACGAGAGTCCACACAGGAGAGAATGTGTTTCTTCCAATAGCGACAAATTAACTATGTGAGTTGTTCTCTTTCTGTTGTGTTTAATAAAAATACGGTAAAATGTTTTTTATTGTTTCCCATGTAATTTGTTTGTAAATGAGATGGAAGGCAAAATGTTTTCTAATCATCTGATGAATCTTTATTAAAAACAATAACAACATACTGAGTGTCTTGGATGGAGGAAACTAAAAACTGCACAAATACATCTATTTAAAATGCATTTTCCCTGTAATTGTTTAAAGTCTACATAGAGACTTTTGCAAGTTCACTTTGTGTTACTGAAACTGTGTTCCACTTTCTCTTACAGATCCCATTGTTGTTTTGTTTTACACACATTTGGAAGACACTACAGGAAAAGAGGGTAAACATGTTTTTATCCATATATCACCATGAAACTTCTCCAGTTGGTTACTGACATTAAGACTATAGTTTTAATCAATTGTTCAAAAGTTTTCTAAAGTGTTATGTTTAAATATGCAACTGAGGTGTTAACTTATGCTAACTGTTGGTGCTAAAGGAGAAATCTACAGACACAAATAGACAAAGGCTGGCCAATGCTGCTGCATGCATGTGATTCTGTGAAAGAATGCCCGATGCTCCTGCAATATATGCAAATAAGGCAGATATACTGCAATGGAGTTAATGGATGCTGGGAGCGCCCTGCTTGTGGTCGCAGTGTCCTGACATTAGCGATCCGATACCATTTTGATCTATACTTGACATTTATTAGATTACAGTGCAAGTAAGTGGTAGAACGAATGTAGCGCTACTTACCAGATATGAAATATATAAGCCACTTACCCACTCTGATGCTACAAGTCGGGGTACTTTGATCTGCAGTTGCTGGAGGGCGGTTCCCTGCTGAGATGACTGATGTAGCCGGCCGTGGCTGGGGAATGCGTGCCCCGTTTGTGTGGAATGGTGTCGCCGGCCATTGCTAACGTGCTGCGTGCGCTGCTTGGATGAATGATGTAGCCTGCGATGGCGAACATGCAACTTGCACTGCTTGGATGAATGATGTAGCCTGTGATGGCTGATGGGCTGCATGCCCTGCTTGGGAAGTAATGTTTCTTCAGGGAAGCCACAGTGAGTAAGTGCCATCAGGTGCCACCGAAGTGCTAGTCCATTTGTTTATTTATTACGCGCTATTACGGGATTTAGGGTAATGTTTCTCCTGTCAAACAGGGAAATGCAGAGAGGCTGAGCGATGTTACGGTTTGGGCAGCGCCTTGGGCTGCTGGCCGAGGTCTGACCATGTTGATATGATCGGGGAGAAGATCCGGGTGCGACATGCTGATGAGTGTCTTTATCTTGAATGATGAACGTTTGGCGTAAGATGCATGTGGAGCGCGCGAGACCGCTGGCATGAAGCACCGGCCGCGGGGCATGTTGTTGCGGCAGGAGTTTGAGGATATCCGGTCCTAATGCGTGGATGGTTGCTTGAGTTTAGCTGGAAGCTGCATGGTGCCGATCGGTTGTTACCTGCCTGGAGTGACCTGGACTACCCGGTAAGATCCTCCGCAGGGGGGCGATTTTAAGGAGGTGCTTTCTCCTCCGCTGGGACGTCGCTGGCTCTGGGACGAGGCTGAAGAAAGGTAACATGGATGTTTTGCGTGAAGTCGTCGGTTCGTGATGAGCGAGCAGGCGCTTGCTGGTGTAAACGCGGATGACGGCGGCGTGAATTGGGCATGACAGCAACCTGAATTAACTGAAGGTAGAAAGACAGTCATATTTAAATGGGACAGCAGCGAGATGATTGGCTCGCCATGTCATTTTTTCCCTGTGCTTATTGGATAGAGTGAACCAGCTGATCTGCACAGCTGGAGTCATGATTGACGGCGCCCAGCGCTGACGTAAGTAATGAGTGCCCATGTGTGGGAAATGATTATCGGACGTAGGGATGAAAGACTGGCGTGAGGGGTATGGTCTTCCTGTCTGAACTTACATTAGCTTCATAAGTCTGAATTTCAATGTTTATTTGACATTTGAGTGTCCATACAATCTGTCACCCGCGAGGTTGAAGGTCATTTTATCATCATTTATCAAAGCCAATCATCTTCATCCCTTCAGCTCCCATTCAGATTTTTCTCTCATGATGTAAGAAAAGATAATGTCAAATGTTACTGCTTTGTCTATTTGGGTCTGTAGATTTCCCCTTTAGCACCAACAGTTAGCATTAGTTAACACCTCAGTTGCATATTTAAACATAACACTTCAGAAAACTTTTGAACAATTGATTAAAACTATGGTCTTAATGTCAGTAACCAACTGGAGAAGTTTCATGGTGATATATGGATAAAACATGTTTAACCTCTTCACCTGTAGTGTCTTCCAAATGTGTGTAAAACAAAACAACAACAATGGGATCTCTAAGAGAAAGTGTAACAGTTTCAGTAACACAAAGTGAACTTGCAAAAGTCTCTTTATGTAGACTTTCAACAATTACAGGGAAAATGCATTTTAAATACAGATGTATTTGTGCAGTTTTTAGTTTGTTTTTAGTTTCCTCCATCCAAGACACTCAGTATGTTGTTATTGTTTTTAATAAAGATTTATCAAATGATTAAAAAACATTGCCTTCCATCTCATTTACAAACAAATTACATGGAAAACAATTAAAAACATTTTACTTTATTTTTATTAAACACAACAGAAAGAGAACAACTCACATAGTTAATTTGTCGCTATTGGAAGAAACACATTCTATCCTGTGTGGACTCTCATGTGTTTCTTCAGACCTTGCTGTGATACAAATGTTTTTACTAGGGCTGGGCAACGATTACAATTTTTAATCGCGATTAATCGCATGATTTCCCTGATTAATCGCATTTGTATACGCAAAATCCAATAATTAATTCAAAAGTAGTGTATAGCGCACTTCTATTTTAAATGTTCTGCCATATGAATGAAAGTGCCATAACATGTGTTGTCCCTGTTAGAGTGAGACACCAGAAAACACTTTCAGTGCAGTTTGTCAATTCCTAGAACTTGACACTTATTTTAAATGTATTGCCATATGAACTAAACTAAAATGAACTATACATGCCTAAAAGGTGCCTAATATTTCTAGACTGAAATAATATCGGCATTATAATTATTATAACTATGAGGATTTTTTAGTTGCCTATTTTGTGGAGCCCCTCAGGACTTTGTGCCCTACGCACAACGCGTAGTGCATTATGGGAGCGGCGGCACTGGTCGTAGTTTATAGCACAAACAACAATGAACTAGTGGAGGCGGCAAGGTGCTCCGTGTTGTCAGATTGGAAATGGTGAAGTATCGTACCAAAGGCTCAAAATGGTTGAATTTGGAGGATAATTATCGTGTATCTGGCAACCCTGAGATCGGTCGACCAATGACTGTTCTCTATTCTGTCAGCTCACGCAAGAAGGTGGAACGTAAGGGAGATACTTTAAATTGAAAATGGCCATTTCAAATCTCCGTACTCCTCTCCATGTTTGTTAAACCGCGAATGACTTTCTTTTCCGGTTCCGCAGCAATCAGTAGCAGACTTTTACAAAATAAAAGCCTGTGAGCAACACACTTTTACAATAATAAAATAAATAATAAAACCTGCGTTAACGCGCGATAAAATAATTGTCGGCGTTAATTAATTGATGCGTTAACGCAAGATTAACGCGTTAACGTGCCCACCCCTAGTTTTTACACAAACATCACAACTGAATGGTTTCTCTCCTGTGTGGCCTCTTATGTGTCTCTTCAGACTTCCCTGAGCTGTCAATCTTTTCCCACAATCATCACAACTGAATGATTTCTCTCTCATGAGCTCTTTTGATCAGAATCAGAATCAGAAAATCAGAATCAGAAACAGGTTTATTGCCAAAGAATGTTTTCACAAACAAACGAGGAACTTTTTTTGGCGGAAGGTGCAAGAATCGCGCACCAAGACACCGAGGGCGTCTGCTTGGCGCCATCTAGAAAGGTGGATGAAAGATGACAGCATAACATGAGGGAAGAGAGGCGAGAAAAAAAAGCCACCCCCGACTATGCCCTAGAGGTACAGTGTGGGAGCAGGAGAAACAAAAAACACCATTGCACATAAGCACATACATCTTAGACATGACTTGCAACGAGTAGGAAGGGGGGAGAGGAGGTAATCCAAAGACTGGGCGATAGCCCGCCATTGGGGCAGAAGGTAACCAGCACCGACAAGCAGCCAGCCGGTCCTTCGCCGTCACGGCGCTGACGACCCCGTCCTGTCACCCTGGGGGGGCAAAGCAGGCGAAGGCGTGGGATGGGGGGGGGGTAGTGAGTGCATTTCAGTGTGATGGTTGTGTGTGAGTGGCCTGATGTATCGTCCTCCCCCAGTCCACAACAGACAAAGTTCTCAGTCCACAAGATGGTCGTTGCCATGGAGATGGCCTTGAAGGGTCCTGGGGAGAAAACAACCACAGGTGTCTGTGGATAGGGGGAAGGAATGAGAGAGTCTCGCTTCAGTGATCTTCGGGAGTTGTTGTTCCAGTCACGGCCTTGGCCAAGGCCCGTCCTGGTAGAGGGGCAAGCAGATAAGATTGGGATTGTTTGGTCTTCCAGTAGCTGCAATTCAATTTTGCACCCACTATTCCTCCATTTTCCTCCCGTTTGCCAATAGGATTTCAAATCGATCCAATTTCATTTGCAGAGCCATTAGCTTCTCCACGATGTTGTCATTCTGACGGTTTAATGCCAAAGTCTGAGTGCCAACAACTCTGCCCAACGTCAATCATGTCGGGCAGCCTTAGGGGCTTTAACAGCTGTCACCGTTTCCTTAATTTTCCGATAAGCCAGGGCAGCGCCAAATCCAAACAGCAGAAATCCTGTAATCATAGTTCCAATAGGTAGATGTCTTCTCGTCCTCCACGGAGAGTGGTGCTAGGCACAAGACACGCCACTTCGCCGTCCATCGTGTATCCAGCAACATTCGTCCCAGCAGGACAGGCAGGTTCCCCCGAACCCGAGCTTCTCGTCGAGAAGATGGTGTCAATTGCGTTTAGGGACCAGTTGATTACGCCCATGGTTTTCAGTTCAAGAAGCGATGAGAGAGTCTCTCAGTATAGAGACAGACAAGACATGAGAGAAGCCAAGCAGGGAGGGGAAGGTCATGGGGAGGAGAGGGAGAGAAAAATGCGACCGCCTTCGGAGAGAGCCAAATCCAATGGTGATTCATTGGATTTGTTGCCGGTGTTACATCCCACAAGAGCTTCCTTATATTTCAGGGCATGTGCAGCAGACTCAGGTGCCCTGGGCTCCTTCCAGACATTGTCCCCGTCCTTACTGTCAGGTCCAGAATCTGACAAAGCTTCTTGCCAATCACCACAACTGACCTCAGTCTCAGAAGAGTCTGACGCCTCTTCATCATCAGCATTTGGATGTGAATGACGATGTGGATTTAGGTTCCTGTCTGGTCCTGATCCCCCACAGTCCTCTCCATCAGTTTCCGTTTGTATTGGTGTAGCTGAGCTGCATGCGGGAGTGTTAAGCAGAGCTTGACTGCATGTATCGACTCAACATATATAAACTTGGGAGGACAAAAACACTGGATGCAAGTTTGTAAGAATGGTACTCAAGCGCTTTATTATCTGCAGGTGCATCAGCTTATATAGACCGTGGTCACATGACACACACACCTGAAATGTATAAACAATAATTGGGAGCACAATCAGTCTTAATTTACACCCCCACTTGATCGCACATTATTGACAACCATAAATCATACAAACAAAACCAAACAAACAAACATGGAAGCCAACTGCAATTAACTGGCTATACCCCAAACAGGAACATGGAAAAAGTAAGTAGCTTTGCTTTAGTAGCTGGTTTTGTCATTAAGTCAGCTACCATCTGGTCTGTTGGGCAATACTTCAAACATACTTTACAGTCATTAACAGTCGATCTCACGAAATGGTATTTTATATCAATGTGCTTACATCGCTGTCTGCTGACTGGATTCTTGGCTAATGCAATTGTACCTTGGTTATCTTCAAAAATCGTAGGTACGTCATACAGACAGTCATCAAGATGTTCAAGCAGTTGAGATAAGTACAGACACTCTTGTGTGGTGGCGGCCAATGCCACGTACTCTGCCTCACAGGTTGAAAGTGCTACAGTTGGCTGCTTCTTGGTCTTCCAGGAAATCATAGGACCGTTCTCACTCAGACTAACACAATAACCAGTTGTACTGCGTCGGTCAGTTGCATCACCTGCCCAATCTGCATCACTGTAAGCAAACAACCTCAGCCCATCACATTTTCTGTAGCTCAACTTTTTGTCATCTGTGCCCTTCAAGTATTTCAGTACATGCTTAACAGTTGTCCACTGCTCTTCTGTCGGCTCACTGAAATGCTGTGACAGTTTGCTTACAACAAAACTCAGATCAGGTCTGGTGCATGAGGTTAGGTAGATTAGGCTACCCACTGCCTCTCTGTATTTTCTGGGGTCACCTAGCTTCTCCTCATCAGTGTAATGCAGTTTTGGTTCACAAGGTGTCGACCTGGGTTTACAATCCTGCATATCAAACCTGTCAAGCAGCTTGTCAACATAGCTGTGCTGTGACATGGTCACACATCCATTACACTGGTCAAAAGTGATGCCAAGAAAGTTTTTCAGTCTGCCCAAATCTTTCATTTGGAATTTCACAGCAAGCATCTCTTTTACTGCTTTTAAAGCTCCCTCATCACTGGCTGCAATAACCAGGTCATCAACCCAGATCAGTATGATCAGCTTGTCATGTTCCGTTTCTCTCGTATAAATAGTGATCGGCTGGGTTCTGTACAAACATGTTTTCACATAGATAGTCGTGCAACATTTTGTTCCAGTTTCGACCTGATTGTTTAAGCCCATATAGTGATTTCTCTAGTCTACACACCATCTTCTCATTTGTCTGAGATTGTACATCATAACCCTCTGGCCGTTCCATGTAAATCTCACAATCAATTGGTGCATGCAAGTCGGCAGTTTTAACATCCATCTGATGTAGGATCAGATCCTCCTGGGCAGCTTTCTGCATCAACACTCTCACACTAGTCAGGTCGGCAGTAGGAGAAAACGTTTCTCCATAGTCTACACCCATCTGTTGACTATCCCTTGGCTACATAGCGGGCCTTGTACTTGTCAGATCCATCAACATTGGTTTTGATCGTATACACCCATCTACCCCCCACTGCTTTCTTGCCCTCTGGTAAGGTGGTCAGAGTAAATGTGTTGTTATCCCTCAGTGCCTTCATCTCCTCATCCATTGCATCTACCCACTCTCTTGAGTTGGATGAAGTCACAGCATCTCTGAATGTCTGAGGTACATTACAAACCATCCTGTAGCAATAATCAATATTGATCTGAGCCTGATCACTCTCTATCCCATAGAAGTCTGGCCGTCTCCTCTCTCTAGCAGGGTATCTCGGTGGAGACTGGGATTCTGGCTTGACCTCACCCGTCTGTAGGCCTATCTGACTTGGACCTGGCCTAGCCTCTGGGGTGTCATTCTGCTCGGGTTTGTCAGGGTCAGGTCTGGTTGTCCTAGACTGGACACCACTGTCATCGTCGGACAAGTCATCAGTCTGATGTCCCTCAACACAGGACATGAACCTCACCAGTCTGTGCTTCATCACCTTCCTGCTGTCAGGGTAGTAGACCATATAGGCTGGACTGTTCCTGTCATAACCAATGAAGATGCCTTTGTCAGACCTTGACTCTAGCTTCTTCCTGTCCTGCCTGTAGGCATAACACACAGTACCAAACTTCTGCATCCTGGAGACATTAGGTCTCCTTCCTGTCAGCATAAAGTAAGGCGTCTCTCTGGTGCAGTTGTTGAAACATCTATTCCTCATCACTGCAGCAGTCTGGACCGCATACGGCCAGAGCTCCTTGGCTAACTGGCTCTCCAAGAGCATACATCTAGCCATGTCAAAAAGGGTTCTCCAGTTACGCTCAGCAGTGCCATTCTGGTGTGGCGAGTATGGTGCTGATGTTTCATGTCTGATTCTATTTCTACGCAGTAGGGCTTGGTAACCCTGCCCTGTGAACTCTGTACCATCGTCAGACCTGATACACTTCACTTTCCCAGAGGGGGCTGTGTCAGCTAGAAACCTCTCTGTAGCTTCTAGTGTCACTCTTGTGTTTTAGACAGTACACAAACACTGCACTTGAGTAGTCATCAGTAAAGGAAACTGCATACCTAAACCCCTCCTTGGACTCTGGGGCAATGGGGCCTGCCAAGTCAGTGTGAACCAGCTCCAAGGCTGATTTGGCCCTCACATCAGGCTTCCTGTTCCTGCTCTGAGTGAACTTGCCCTGAGTACACACTTCACATATCATGGATCTTGACACTTTACCACTGATTGACATTCCATCCACTACATTCTCCAACTTCATGACATCATCAAAGTCCAGTGCCCAAAAATCTCGTGCCACGTCTGAATATCACGACAGCTCATACATTGATCGTCACATTCAGGGTTTACTGGCACAGGAGGCAAATAGAACAGTCTGTTGTGCTCATGAATGGGGAAGCACGTACCGTCTCTGTACTGCAAGACGTCTCTTCCTTCCTTGAAGATCACCGTTGCTCCACTGGAAGTTGCAGCTCTCACGGAGAAGATGTCTTGGGGATACGAGGGGATGTACAGCGCCTGCTTCAGTGTGGCACTGAGGCGCCGCCCCCTGCTGTCGACCAGACACACCTCGGCGTTTTCTCTGCGCTCCGCGACCCCCGTGCAGCTTGTGCCATCGGCAGCTCCACGTAGTGCTTCTCGGACTGGAATCGGTCATCGCTCTTGAACTTAGTCAGGTCAGTGATGATATGCGACGCCGCACGGTATCCACCAGCAGGCTTTCTCGTGACACCGCTCCCAGGCTCGCTGGTCACAAGCTTGAACACAAAGGTGTTGTCATCCGTCTCCTCGGACACTCCACGCGCGTTGTCTTGCTGCCGCTGTCGCCATCCTCCTCGCCGTGTGGTCCTCTCGCCCTGGCTGTACCACTGTTGACCACGCTGACAGTCTCTTATCTTGTGACCTCTCCGGCCAACGGAAACACACAATGTCCTCGCTCTCGGCGCCTGCTGGGCAGCTCTTCTTGGATGCGCAGGCCCCCATGACATTGTCGTCGGCCTCAGCTGTGCGCATACTTTCAGTGCTCTCATAACTGCAACAGTCTTGAACTCCGCAAAAGAGAGAGTCTCATCACTTTGAGTGACACAAATGGAAAAAGGCTTAAATGATTCTGGCAGCCCCTTCAAAATCATTGCAACCAATAGTCCATCGCTTAAGATCTCTCCAGCATTACGCAGTGCTGTGATTGAAGTCTCGGCGCGTATGACATAATCAGTCACACTCTCACCACTCATCTTTTGTAAAGAAGTCAGTTCTGTATACAGGCATACAATGCGGGGCTTACCCTTGCCTGCATAATAGGCGCGCAAAATCCTGAGCGCTCCACGCCCGTCATCCGCTGCCTCTCGCATGACCAGAGACAAACTTTTGTCATCAAGGAATTGGATTAGTTCCGCGTATGCTTCCTCGTTCTTCGCCGTATCCTCAGCCAGTGCGTTTTCTTCCGCGCCATCGGCAGGCCGATTTAAAATGGTGTCCTTCAATTTCTGCAACCGCAGATGGCCCAAAAACGTAGTCTCCCACAGTTCATAGTTCTTTTCATCTCCGTCAAACACAAGACGAGACCAACGTGAACTCGTACGTTCGCTCATGGTGCTGGCACTCCAATCCGTGAGACACGCGTTCAAACGTGCAGACAAACAAATGTCTCTGTGGCTACTCACGCCGGATATCTCTGCGCACAAACGTCTGGGCCCATAACCTGTTAAGCAGAGCTTGACTGCATGTATCGACTCAACATATATAAACTTGGGAGGACAAAAACACTGGATGCAAGTTTGTAAGAAAGGTACTCAAGCGCTTTATTGTCTGCAGGTGCATCAGCTTATATAGACCGTGGTCAGATGACACACACACCTGAAATGTATAAACAATAATTGGGAGCACAATCAGTCTCAATTAACAGTTTGAAAACCAGTCGGGTGTAACACCCGCATGACGACAATGGAAATTCTGAATTACTTAAAGTACAAGAAACTTGAAGAAGTTTTTCCAGGTGGGCGGAGGCACCTGAGGTTCGTGTCGAGTAGCTGGCTGACAGATCACTTGTTGGTTGGTCGCTGCTGGTTGCAACGCAGCAGATACGAATTGGATGGTGAAAACTACAAAACAAACCAGTGAGGGGAACCAGGCAGATGATTCTGTCGTCAAGGCACATCTATCAGTTGGAGGTTGGAAAAAAGAAGTTTCCAAAATGAGGAAACATAAGGACATGAAGAAAATTGTGATGGGGCGGAACAGCTGTGATGTGACTGGACCAGAGTGGGGAGATTCTGACTTGGGAGAAAGTGACAATAGTATGGATACTAGCCAAAGTAGGCCTACTAAGGGAAGGAATGTGACAGGAGGGGGTAATGTTGGTGCGACTAACACGAAGAGAGACAGTCACAAGAGTAGTAGAGATGGAGGCGGAGGATCAGCGATCCAGACAGTTCGGAGTTTAAAATTATTTTGAGATTTGGAGAAGAGGAGGGTTTCTGCCATGAGCCGGTGAAACTAACCATCGTGTTAAAAATCAGATTGGAGATATTCTCATGGCGAAAGTTTTGAAAGACGGAAACTTATTGATTGTTTGTAGAAATGAAGAGCAAGAGAGCGAGCGGACAGGATTAAGGAAATAGGACGGTGCAAAGTAGTGAGCTCAAACCATATCCAAAAAGAAAGTACGTGGAGTAAGGGAGTGATTTGGGGGGTCTCGGTTGGAGTCACGATGGAGGAAATTAAAGCGAACCTTAAAGGAGGAACTTTGAAAGGAGCCCGAAGGCTGCAGGTGAGTCGAGACGGGGTCAGGAAAGACAGTGATTACATTGTGCTGGATTTTGAGGAGGAAGAACTTCCACAGAAAGTATCATTAGGCTACATAAGGTACACAGTGAAGGAGTTTATACCAAAGCCTATGAGGTGTTACAACTGTCAAAGGTTTGGACATACAGCTAAAGCATGTAAAGGCAGAAGGAGGTGTGCAAGGTGTGGAGAAGATCACGAGTACGGGCAATGTAGACATGAGCAACCAAAGTGTTGTAACTGGGGAGAGCACAGCGTGGCCTACTATGCGTGTGAGGTGATGAAAAGGGAGAGGGAAGTACAGCAGGTGAGGGTGCAGAATAAAATCACCTATGCAGAGGCAGTGAAGAGAATGGGCCAGAGTGGAGGGACGGAGGGAAAAACTAAGGCAGTAAAACAACCCACAGCAGTCCTAGAGCAGCCAAATGAGGGGAAAATAATGATAGATTTAAAAAAGCTAGTCACTTTCATAGCAGGGGTAGTGAATGCTACAATGGAGGTCAAATCCAAGACGGAGAGAATCCAGATAATTGTTAAAGCAGCAGTTAACCATTTAGATATCAGAGGATTAACGTGGGAGGAAGTAAGAAATGATCTCAGTATTCAAGCAAGTCAAGAGCAAGTAGGGGACGGATAGGTTTAAAACACAATGCTTTACATACTACAATGGAATGCTAGGAGTTTGTTGGCTAATCAGAATCAGAATCAGAATCAGAAACAGGTTTATTGCCAAAGAATGAATGTTTTCACAAACAAACGAGGAATTTTTTTTGGTGGAAGGTGCAACATTTGGACATGACAAACAACAATCAACGCAAGGAGGGAGGAGGAGGGAGGAAGAGGAGGAGGAGGAAGAGGAAGGAGGGAAGAAGGAGGAGAGAGGAAGGTGGAAGAAGAGGTGGTAGTCCTGGGGTGACAGTCAGTCAGTCCCGGGTCCATTGATGAGCCCGACCGCCGGGAAAAGCTATTGGTGTGGCGGAGGTCGTGGTCATGATGGACAGCCTCCTCCCGAGGGAGGGACTCGAACAGGAGTGTCCAGGGTGGGAGGGTCGGCGACAATCTTTCTGGCCCGCTTCAGTGACCTGGAAGTGAACAGGACCTGGAGGAAGGCAGATTGCAGCCGATAACCCTCTCGGCCGAGCGGATGATGCTCTGCAGCCTGCACTTGTCTTTGGCTGTGGCTGCAGGGTGCCAGGCGGTGGTGGAGGCGAGGATGATGGACTCAACGATGGCCGTGTAGAACTGTACCATCATCTTCCTGGCAGGTTGAATTTCCTCAGCTGCCTCAGGAAGAACATCCTCTGCTGGGCCTTCTTGGAGATGGAGCCGATGTTCAGCTCCCACTTGAGGTCCTGGGAGATGATGGAGCCCAGGAAGCGGTAGGACTCCACAGCGTCGGGGAGTCACACAGGATGAGAGGGCGGGTGGGGCTGCATTCCTCCTGAAATCACAACCATCTCCACTGTCTTCAGGCGTTGAGCTCCAGGTTGTTCTGGCTGCACCAGGTCACCAGGTGGTCAGTCTCCCACCTGTGGCGGTCTCGTCCCGCCAGAGATGAGTCCAATGAGGGTGGTGTCATCCGAACTTTAGGAGCTTGACGGACTGGTGACTGGAGGTGCAGCTGTTGGTGTACAGGGAGAACAGCAGAGGGAGAGAACACAGCCTTGGGGAACCCGTGCTGGTGGTCCGGGAGCCTGAGACGTGTTTCCCCAGCCTCACGTGCTGCTTCCTGTCGGTCAGGAAGTCTGTGATCCACCTGCAGGTGGAGTCGGGCACGTGCAGCTGGGAGAGCTTGTCCTGCAGCAGGGACGGATGATGGAATTGAAGGCAGAGCTGAAGTCCACAAACAGGATCCTGGCGTGGGTTCCTCGGGAGTCCAGATGCTGGAGGATGTAGTGAAGGGCCATGTTGACTGCATCGTCTGCAGACCTGTTGGCTCTGTAGGCGAACTGCAGGGGTCCAGGAGTGGGTCGGTGATGGTCTTGAGGTGTGACAGGACCAAGCGTTCAAAGGACTTCATGACCACAGAGGTCAGGCGACGGGCCTGTAGTCATTGAGTCCTGTGATCTTGGGTTTTTGGGACGGGATGATGGTGGAGGCCTTGAAGCAGGCTGGAACGTGGCATGTCTCCAGGAGGTGTTGAAGATGTCGGTGAACACCGGAGACAGCTGGTCAGCACAGTGCTTCAGGGTGGAGGGAGGAGTCCGGGCCCGCTGCTTTGCGGGGTTCTGCTTTTAAACAGCCTGTTGACGCTCTCCAGGATGACGAGGCGTCGCTGAGTTGATGGAGGGTGCTCCAGAGGTGTGAGCCCTGATGGGCTGGGGAGGGTGGGCTGATGGTCTGTGGCTTGTTGGTGGGGCTGTGGGGATTGTCTCAGGACTGCTCCATTGTCTTTCAAAGCGGCAGTAGAACTCATTTAGCTCGTCTGCCAGAAGCACATTGTTCATGGAGTGGGGTGATTTGGGCTTGTAGTTGGTGATCTGCCTGAGCCCTCTCCAGACAGAAGCAGAGTCGTTTGCTGAGAGCTGCTGTTGCAGTTTCTCAGAGTACAGTCGTTTAGCATCTCTCACCGCCTTGCTAAACCTGTATTTGGACTCTGTGTACAGGTCCTTGTCCCCACTCCTGAATGCCTGGTCCTTCTGCAGTCTTAGCTTCCTGAGCTCCGCTGTGAACCAGGGTTTGTCGTTGTTATAACTCACCCTGGAGCTGGATGGAATACAGCTGTCCTCACAGAAGCTGATGTAGGAAGTTACAGCCTCTGTGTACTCATCCAGGCTGTTGGTAGCAGTCCTGAAGACATCCCAGTCAGTACAGTCAAAGCACGCCCGTAGATCCTCCAGAGCCTCACTGGTCCACTTCTTGAACTTCCTCACCACAGGTTTGCAGAGCTTTAGTCTCTGCCTGTATGAGGAATCAGATGAACCATGACGTGGTCAGAGTTTCCCAGTGCAGCTCGAGGGACGGTGATAGGCCCTGCTGATTGTTGTGTAGCAGTGGTCCAGAATGCTCTTCTCTCTGGTAGGGCATTTAATTAACTGTCTATATTTAGGAGTTCGTGGCTGAGGTTTCCTTTGTTAAAATCCAGTACAATAACTAAAGAGTCCGGAAGGTCCGCTCCACACCGTATCTGTTCGGCGAGGTCCGCTGTGCCTCGCACGTTCCCCTCGGCATGTAAACTCCGGCCAGGATGAATGAAGCGAACTCACGTGGGAGTAGAAGGGTTTGCAGTGAATGATAAAGATTCCAGGTCCGCGAACAGTGCTGTAGAATCACCGTTACGTCGTTGCACCAGCCGTTGTTGAGGTAAAGCAGATTCCTCCACCCTTTTTTTACGGAGAGCTCCGTGACCCGTCCGCTCGGAACAGCTGGAAGCCAGCGAGCTGGAGCGCAGAGTCTGGTATCGAGCCACTAAGCCATGATTCCGTGAAACACAGAACGGAGGATGAGGAGAAGTCTCTGTCTCTCCCACCAGCAGCTGGAGTTCGTCAGTTTGTTGCACAGTGAGCGGACGTTGGAGAAATATGCCCGGCAGCGCTGTACGAGATCCCGTTTCCGTAGCCGCATAAGCGCCGTTTCCCTCTCCGCGTTTCCACGTGGCGAAGGTGAGCACACCTTTTACAAAAATGTCCAGTAACTCCACAGAAGTTAAAAACGTTGGAAGTAAATCCGCTGGAGTTGTTCCCCTGATGTTCAAGAGCTCTTCTCTGGTGAAAGAGCTCTGGGAATCCCAGCAGAAAACAGTATTTAAAACGAAAACAATAAAAAACATCGCGCACCAACACACCGAGGCGACCTTTCGCGGCGCCATCAGGATAATGGACAAGAATTCAAGAAATATGTTGAAAATGTATCTATTAAACCAGATGTCATATGCATACAGGAAACATGGTTAAGGCCAAATTTGGATTTCAGAATATTTGGATACACGTGTGTTAGGGGTGATAGGGAGGGTGGTGTAGGAGGAGGATGTGCCACATTCATTAGTGAAGACATTACATTTAGAGAAGTAAAGATAGGAACTGAGCTAGAGTATGTAACAGTGGAGATCTGGGCCAGCGAAGAAAAGATAACAGTAATAATTTTTTATAATCCTTGTACAAAATTAGAGGCGAATAGATTGGCACAAATTGAAGGGATGGGTGGCAACAAGGTGGTGCTGTGTGGAGATTTTAATGCACATAGCACACTGTGGGGTGGAGTAAGAACAGATGCAAACAGAGAAGCAATAGAAGAGTTACTAGAAGAAAATAATCTAGTGTGTTTAAATGATGGCAGAGGGACTAGATTAGATGTCCACACGGGGAACACATCTGCACTAGATTTAACTATTGTATCAAGAAATTTAGCAGCGATATGTGAGTGGGATATAGAGGATGAAACATCAGTGGGGAGTGATCACTTCCAATAAATTGTAAAGTGTCAATACAAAGGAGTAAAGAACAGAGAGACACAATAGTTAAGTGGGTATTTAGTAGGGCAAAGTGGGAACTCTTTGAATATATATGTGAGCGTGAAATGGATACAATTGAAATTAATGAAGATATTGAGGAGATTGATACAAAAATGACATCTACAATACTGGAAGCAGCGAAGCAAACAATTTCTAAAAGTAAAGGAAGGATGAAAAGAAAGGCAGTCCCCTGGTGGACTGAGGAGTGTGCGAGAGCAGTGAAAGAAAGGAACAAAGCTCTGAAGGTATTAAGAAGATCGCATCATTTCCAAACTTTAATAGAATACAAGCAGCACAAGCAAAGGTTCGTAGAATCATTCGTAAAGCAAAAAGAGAAAGCTGGCAGAAGTATTGTAGCAGAATTGGAAGAGCAACACCTGTGGGAGAGATTTGGGGGATGATTAGAAGCATGAGAGGAATGAGGAAAGTGTGGCAGTATCCAGTGTTGAAGAGGGGGGAGGAAACAGCAGCGTCAGATGGGGAGAGAGCAGAGATGATTGCAAAAGCACTAACAGAAATCCACAGCTCTGACAACCTGACGGTAGAAGGTAAGAGAGAACGGGAAAGGACGCCATCAGCTCACCGCGATGTTCTTGGAAAGAGAGATGATACTAATAGTCCAAGTGATGCCCCATTTACCTTAGAGGAACTGAAAAGAGCAATAGAAAGAGGAGGACTTACATCACCAGGAAAGGATGACATTTGTTATATAATGCTTAAGCATTTAGGTAGTATAGCAATGATGAAATTGTTATTTTTTTATAATAAGGTTTGGCAAGTGGGGACACTACCTAGGTCTTGGAGAGAAGCTGTGATTAGGAAACCAGGTAAAGATTCATCAAACCCAATGAATTACAGACCCATAGCATTAACATCCCATGTAGGTAAGATAATGGAAAGAATGATTACAGATAGATTAGGATTTTATATGGAGTCCAGGGGAATGATATCACCTTATCAAAGTGGATTTCGGAAAGGTAGAGGAACTATGGACCCAATTATTTGTTTAGAAACAGAAGTCAGGAAGGCCCAGGTGAACAAGGAGTCAGTGATTGCTGTGTTCTTTGATGTGGAAAAGGCTTATGATATGGTTTGGAGGGAAGGGTTTTTGATAAAATTTAATATGATAGGAATAGGGGGGAGAACATATAATTGGATTAAAGATTTTTTAATGAACAGGTTTATTCAAGTCAGAATTGGGGCAGCACTAGACGATACCTGGCAGAGAATGGTACACCACAGGGTGGTGTCATTAGTCCCATACTGTTCTCCATCATGATAAATGATGTGTTCCTTCAAGTCCAGGGTGATATTGGCCGATCTCTATTTGCCGATGATGGTGCACTGTGGAAGAGGGGGAAGAACATAAATCACATTAAAGGTAAAGTACAAGAGGCTGTGTAAGTGGTAGAAAGATGGTCTTATTCATGGGGATTCAAATTTTCTGTGGGGAAAACTAAAACAATCATGTTTACTAGGAAAAGAGGAGTTGATGCTCAGATAAAGATGTACGAACAAAAAATTGAACAAGTGAGAGTTTTTAGGTTCCTTGGTGTGTGGCTCGATGATGAATTAACATGGAATGAGCATATTCAGAGGATAGTAAAGAAATGTAAAACGATTCTAAATGTAATGAGGTGTCTAACAGGGTCAGAATGGGGAGCCAGCAGGGCTGCGATTAAAAACATTTATATCGCTCTGATGAGGTCAGTCCTTGACTATGGCTGTGTCGTATTTGGATCAGCGGCAAAAACTTCACTAAAGAAGCTGGAATTGTTGCGATCCCAAACTCTGAGACTGTGTTGTGGTGCCTTTAAGACGACCCCTGTGGCTGCTCTGCAGGTGGAGATGGGTGAAATGCCGCTGCATTTGAGACGCAAGCTCCTAACTATAAATTACTGGGCCAACCTGCACGGGCATTCTGGAGATAATCATCCAACAAAAAAAGTGCTTCTGCCATGTTGGGAAAGAGACATGACCAAGCAGGAGTGTTTCGCATGGAGCAGTGAGAAATTAGCCAAAGATATGTCATTGGATCAGATAACATTCACCCCTGCAATACCGCTATCAATTACACCACTGTTAAGTTGTAATAGTTTATTTTGATAACATCTGCAGAGGTCTTATGTTTTAAATTAATACATATAGAAAGATATTATAATAGACAATATTAAGGAGAATATTGATATTGTTATTAATGTATTATGAAGCATAGGGGTAATGTTTACTCTATGCAAATGTAAATGGCAAGAATTAATGTATGTTGCATGAGAGTGACTGTATGTTAGTATTATAGATTAAATCCGTGAAGTGACTTTTATTGTGAAGGTGACTTTAATTGATGGGAATCTTATTGTGAAAGCGACTGAAACCGGAAGTGACTGTTTGACCGAAAACAGGAAGAGTATATGACTGAGTGTTTGTAGAGGGAACTTTCTCTTTCACAGGTAAGCCCAGAGGGGGAAGGCTGCGGCTCCTGAGCTCCCGAGCCGGCGCCGGGACAGAGGAAGAGCGCTTTGAATGTTTGATTCACTTTTCTTGCCATTAAATGTTGATAACTTAATCCATACGTGTCCGGAAGCCTGTTTCTCCACCATCTGCGTAGTGCCCCAGTTTTGAGAATACCTTACAATTTGGAAACCACGGAAGGCGAAACTGAGATGGGCCGCCAGAGTTACGGGACTAAGGACGCGTTCATGCGGTGAGTAGCCCGCGCTAAGGTATCGAACTATTTATGCCGTCAGAGCACGACGGAGGGCACAAGCCCGCAGGAGAGTTTAACAAGCAATCGACGCTGTGTGTGTGTGTGTGTGTTTTATGTGTTTTTCCCAATCGCCTTTTGCATGATTCTGCGCGTTTAGTGGCATTTACGCGGGCAAGTCGGCCACGTTTGGCCCACGTGGTTGATCGGACGCTTCTTGTCACAGATGAGTAGTCGTGTGTGTTTGTTCCAGTGCGTTTGCATGTTCTGCGCGTTTTAGTGGCATTTACGCGTGAAAGTCGCCCACGTGTGGGCCGTGTGGTCGATCGAGCGCTTCGTGTTACTAATGTGTGGTCGTGTTTTTCTGTAGTGCGTTTGCACGGATGGTTGTCTCACGCTTTTCGCGTGATTTCTTTTTCCTGTTTTTCTTTTACCGTTCCTCGTGTAGAGACTCTCTCCACGTGTAGTCTCTTTTCTGTTGTTCCTTGTGTTGTAGAGATTTTCCACTCTCTTCACGTTTTCCACGTGTTATCTCGTGTGTGTTTTGTGTGTGTGGCCTTGTTGTTGTGTGAGTGGCCACGTGTGAGGCCATGTCGAGTGTGTGGCCTGTGTACTCCACACCAGGTGTGCTGCTGTTGCAACAGCGTTTGTGTGTGCTTCACGTTTATTTAGTGCATGTTTTTGTCATATTGTGCGCTCGTTGTTCGTTTTGTTTTGTGAGTAACACGTTTTTGTAGACAAGACTTGCGGCTAGTTGATGTATAACGTAAGCGTGGCGGCGTCATTTTGGATTGTGTCGTAGTTACAAGATCATTAGACCGCATAAATCAGTGAGGTTGCTCGTGTAAGCGTGGCGACCGTCGTGTTGAACGTGTCGCAGTTACAAAAGAGGACTCACTGAATACACTTGGAAGCGAGAAGTACAGCGTGTTTTTGTTTTATGTTTGTCCTGTGTTAAATCCACCATTTTGAGTTAGATGAGAGCAAGGGACATTTGGTCCTTTGTTCACCCACATGGTCGTTTGGGGGTTGAATACATTTACATAAGTTAGGACGCCATTCCTCGTTGTTTAGCTGGTTAATGTGCGTTTGACACTTGTCTAACATGTCCGCCATTGACAGCATTCATTTGCTGCAGCTTTATGTAGTGTGAGGGTTTTTGTTAGTGGGCGTTTGACCCTTGTTTGACATGTCCGCCATTGACGGAATTCTTACATTGCTGCAGCATTTGTTTCGACGAGGTGTGAGAGGGTGCGTTATGTTTTTTGTGTGCTGTATTCACCCCAATTTGCATTTTTTTCCCTACTGCACCGCATCCACAATTAGACACATAGTGTAGAATAAAATAGGAATTTCTGTGCTCTACGTTTACATTTCCTTACATATATTAAGCCTCAGTACCTGATCCCCCTTAACAAGCAAGAAGTTCACTGCAACATGCATCCACCTTGAGTTTTCTGAATCAAAGGTTGTTTCAGAAAAAGGAGGGATGGAAGATGCAGACAGTGGTGACTAGTACCGAGATGTGGCGTTCGAGGAGTGATCGGGTCTGACTGGCACACAGTTTTGCAACCAAACACTTAACACATTCAGAAACAAGCACCTACATGAAGAAATAGATCTAGAGAACACATTCACAGGAGCAGACTATCGCCCAGAGAGGAGATAGCAGAGTTAATGGCGTGGCTTTGGAGAATGTTTGAGAAATGAACTAATTACAGTTAAGTTTTTTCTTTGAGCAGGTTACCGGAGCCCACCAGGAGCCCAGTGGACTAAGTCCAGGCGAACGGGGTGCTCTGGAGTCATTGCAAGGACCTCAGAGTGCCCTCGATCTATTTTAGGGTTCGAGCACGAGAGAGGAGGGTGCTGAACGAATACCTGCCTGCTATCAGATCCTAGTAGGATTTGAATATTTCTATGCCCTAGTCAAGGGCCATAGATAGGATCAATTACATTTATCATAACCAGTAAAGATAGATACGTATTTAAATATAGAAATTAAAATATAGATAATTTTTCATAGTCAAGTGTCACATTCTGTATAGAGCCGCCCTAGTGGCCGCTGTGTGGTGTTGTGTTTTCTCATTTTCTCCAACAGCTACACCTGACGCTCCAGCATCAACCGCCATCGTGTGCTGACTGCCTGCTGTGAGGACCTGCCATGAGGAGCTGCCCACAGGAGCATCAGACACCATCATCACCCGGCTCAGAGAGACTGAGGAGCAGACGGAGCCATCCTGAGGACGCCTGCGATGCCATTCGGAGCAGAGGACAGAACGATACAGAGGAAGAAGAACAGATGACATCATGTGGATATGCAAATCCACCGACGGACGGGCGGCGCAGCCAGTGAAAACCATGAGGAATAATATCTCCCCAGGGGCTGGGACGCCCGGGAGGTTTGAGACAGGCTCCAGAGAGACAAGGCTTTTCCGACCTTTTGGATGACGGCAGAGAACCACGGCATGCAGGTAGCTGCATGTAGGCCGAGATCCTTGAGAAGTCCTCAGCTGAGATTTAGTGAGTGTGAATTGCTGGTAGACAGTTAACTGCTTGCAGTCTGTGGACGCAGTAGTTCATGCTCCCTCAGCTGAGTGGGACGATCGCAACCATCATTGACAATCTGCTTGGAGGAACTGAGGAACTGGAGTTGCAGAGCATGTATGCGGAGGGACTGGATTCACAGGGATGCACAGACACCTGCACAGAGACACTTAGATAGTGCACACGTTACATCAATCGGAACCATTAGGACAGCAAGATTTTTCACCTGTGTGATGAATACATTCACACTGACACTTAGTGTTATTTAGTTTCCTTGAGAAGCAGGGATGCAAGGAGGGAGTGATGTTCTTCTTCCACAGGGATGCTGAATGATAATGAGTGATAATTAAAATGTTGTACAATGTTTGTTTACATAGAGGGTCAAAATAAAAGGGCTATTACTTTGTTGTTTATACTATTGGATAAGTATAAAAGGAGGGATTGTTAAGTTGTAATAGTTTATTTTGATAACATCTGCAGAGGTCTTATGGTTTAAATTAATACATATAGAAAGATATTATAATCGACAATATTAAGGAGAATATTGTTATTAATTTATTATGAAGCATAGGGGTAATGTGTACTCTATGCAAATGTAAATGGCAAGAATTAATGTATATTGCATGAGTGACTGTATGTTAGTATTATAGATTGACGAAGCCGGTTGAATTCCGTGAAGTGATTTACAATAACAAGAGACTTTTATTGTGAAGGTGACTTTTAATGCAGTCAAATCTTATTGTGAAAATACTTCAGCGACTGAAACCGGAAGTGACAGTTTTGACCGGCGCAAGAGAGGATTATGAAACTGTGTGTTTTTAGAGAGCTCGTCCTCTTTTTCAGGTAAGCCCCGAAGGGAAGGTTGTGCTCCCGGAAGATGCCGGGAGCCTGCAGCCTGGACACGAGGGAGAGCGCGTTGAATGTTTGATTCACTTTTCCTGCCATTAAATGTTGATAACTTAATCCATGCGTGTCCGGAAGCCTGTTTTCCACCATCTGCGTAGTGCCCCAGTTTTGAGAATACCTTACACCACCATGGCTATTTCCCTCAGTGTCAGTTGATCTTTACTTTTTAGACAAAGCCCAAGCATTTAAAGACAATAATAACGTGGCAGGAATGGTGGAGGATAGACTGGAGACGACATACTTATCATTTATTCCAGCATTTACAGATGGATCAAAAGACCCTGATACAGGGAGAACTGGGTTTGCAGTCACCATACCGTCCTTAAGATATGAAGTTAAAAAGAGAACCTCAGAGCATCTGTCTGTGTATACAGTGGAGACGTTGGCCATCTTAACAGCACTGCAGTGGGTAGAGGAGGTTCGGAAAAGTCATTGTCTGTTCAGACTCTAGTTCAGCACTATTCTCATTACAATCATTTACATCACATAGCAGGCAGGATTTAATTAATGAAATATATGAAACACTGTTCCGTCTAAAGAATATGGGTATTGTCGTAGCATTTATGTGGGTACCAGCACACAGGGGGGTACAAGGAAACGAAAGAGCAGATATACTCGCAAAACAAGCGTTAGAAAGGCAGCACAAGATGGACATTTTACACAGCAAAGCAGAAGTTAAAACAATTATCAAAAGAAACATTAAGGAATGGCAGCATAGTTGGGATGTAGGGGAAACAGGAAGACATCTGTATGCTGTGCAGAGGGAAGTTGGCAAAGGGAGGCCAGCTAGAAGAAGCACCGCAGAAGAACACATCGTCACCAGACTGAGGATCGGGCACAAGGCTGAACTAAACAATGCATCTCGTAAATAAACACCCAACAGGACGATGTGAGCACTGTCAAGTACCAGAATCTGTAGAACATATAATTTGTCATTGTCAGAAATACACACTTGAGAGACACATGTTGAAGAGGAAGCTGGGAGTGGAGGAACTAAATCTAACATGCGTTAAATTTGGGGGCAGGACAGGTATTACAATATTTGAAAGAAACAGGATTAAGTAATAGAATTTAAAGCACTGACATTTTTGAATCTCCCTTTTGTTTTGTTTGTTTTATTGTTTTTGTTTTGTGGGTATTTTTTTGGGTTTGGTTTTGTTTGTTTGGTTTTGTAAGGGGATAGGGCTCTGTTTCCACACTCCACTACAGTAGGTGGTGGAAATGCACCGTTCACTGGATGCCATCCGCCTAAAAACTTAAAAAGAAAGAAGAAGTTTTTCCAAATATGTGGGTGTCCCTCAGCATTGCTGTCACACAACCTGTGACAGTAGCTTCTGCTGGAAGAAGCTTCTTTATATTAAAATGACTGAAGACCTACCTGAGGTCAACGATGAGTCAGGAACGCCTCACTGGGCTGACGAGCATCAACCAAGAGGTCTCAAGTTAAATATTATTTGATACCATCAACGAATATGCCATCAGGAAGTCCAGACGAGTCAAATTTTAATGCTGTGTCAATTTTGAAGGTGAATAGAAATACCAGAAACAACTGATCATCTTCTATTATTTGAGATGGGGATATAAGTACTAAGAACTTAAATGTTTTAATGTTGTATTGGTACGTACCGTATCCATAAAAGCACTTTTGTTTGTAGAGGGTCTAGTTAGGGTATAGAGGGTCATCATTTGCTTAAATGTCCTTCCAGGTGCTTAAGAGTGTGTTGCACAGTTTATGGAGTTAATTTAATCCTAACTTTGAATGTGTAATAAATTATTTAAAATAATAAAAAAGAAAGTGTGTGTGGGGGGGGGGGGGGGGGGCACACAACCCAATCTCGTTTAGGGCAACCAAAGGGCTAGAGCAGATGATTGTGAAGGAATAGGTCTGTGAGGTGAGAAAAAGACGATCTGTGTGAATATCAATCTGAGACCGGCCCACCGTGAGGCTACACTGCCCTCTAGCGGCCATCGGTGGTAAGACCCCTCTATTAAAACCATACGGTTCAGAATAACAGTTGGATAGATAATGTGAGTAATAACCTTATGTTTACACATCATTTCTGTTTGTATTGTGTTATGAATATATATATTCATAACAGGCCAGTGATTATTATTTCTCCTTCTTTTAAAGATAGAGAATCAGGGCGCTTCATAATTAATATACATAATACATATTTGAACTTATTAATAAATTATATATATATTGTATTATGATATATTATATTATTATATAATGTTTTAACTGATCTTATTTGGCATTTTTTGGACTACTTTATTTTTGAGAAAATATCCAAAATGCAAAATGTTTATTTTAATAACTATTTGCAAATAACCTAAATATAATTCCAATATGAGTTTTAAAACAGCGTCATCACGTGGGAGGGTCTTTTTTATTTATTTATTTTAAATTTATTTAACCAGGAAATGCCTCATTGAGATTAAAAATCTCCTTTACAAGAGTGTCCTGGCCAAGACAGCAGCAGTAGCACGTCACATAAAGTTCCATACAATACAACATAAAACAGTGACAGACAATATATAAAACGAAAAACAAAATCACAGCATGAATAAAACCAAAACTAAGACTCAAGTCAACACGACCCATCTTACACAGGAGCACATACCTCCGTCATATAAAACATCTACAGCTAGATGAATTTCCCTCCAATATTTTCAATCTATTTTTAAAAACGCCAAAGGAGACCGGCTCCCGGAGACCCAGGTCTGTCTGCAGCACATTCCAAGCCGCAGGAGCAGCAAACTTAAAACCTCTTTTTCCCATTTCCAAACGGACGTGAGGGACGGAGAGCAAGAGGAGGCCTTGAGCAGAGGTCACAGAGCGAAGATGGTAGCTTCCAGGGTTTTTCAGCTGAATTAGCGTCCAAAGATACGATGGAAGTACGTGGAGAATAGCCTTATAAATAAGGACATGCCAATGATTTTGTCTACGGATGGACAGAGGAGTCCAACCAACCCTCGCATACAGGGAGCAGTGGTGAGTCAGAGCCTTAAGATTAGTGATGAACATCAATGCTCCATGGTAGACAGTATCTAAGGAGTGGAGACATTGAGAAGATGCATGCATATATAAGACATCACCATAATCAATCACAGGCATAAAAGTAGCAGCAACAAGTCTCTTTTTAGCATTAAAAGAAAAGCAAGACTTATTTCGGAAATAGAAACCTAGCCTCACTTTCAACTTCTTCACAAGTTGCTGAATATGAGGTTTAAAAGAGAGAGAGTCATCAATCAAGAATCCCAGGTATTTATATGATGATACAGACTCTCACATTGCCCTGAAATGAAATCATAGCTGGAAGGTGTAATGGCTTTGTTGTCTCCAACTGCCTGTCAAGAAAACACAGGAAGTCACTCACTTCCTGTTAGTTCATTCTGTAGGCAACTTGTAGTTTACAGACCTCGTTGGGATCTCCCATCATGCACTGGGCCAGGCAGTCCGTGGAGAAGCAACTGCAAGCGCCTCGCTCTCGTGAGATTATCGGTGCCCAACGTGATCATGACGTCAGGGCCAGTCGGACCACATCTAACCGCGCATGCGTGGTTCGGAGACGGACTCTGCGGACCTTCTCCTCTCCCACGAGCCTCCGGTGTCGGTCTCCGTGTCTCCGGGAGAAATGCTGAGACTGTTGGTGAAGCAGCAAGTCCACGCGGCTTCTGGAGACACGTTGGGGCTGATTGACAGATTAATCTCAGATTATGAGGAGGACGTTTCTCGTTTTAGAGAACATGAGCGACAAGGATCAGGTTGGTGCTTCTTCTTTCTGGTCCCGGTGTTACACCCCTACTGGTTTTCAAACCTACTGGTTTCCCTACGCGTGCGTGTGTTGTGTTCTCTTAACATCTGCAGCGGGGCTCTGTCTCGCTCACCAGATTCGTCACACATTCACAAACATATTGCTGGAGATCTTCAAGCCTCCGTTCATATCCATTTCGGCGATTACGATTGTATAAGTGAGCAGTGCATCACAGCCACGTAGGAATAAATACATTTAATAAAAAATAAAAATAAAAAGATCGCCCGACCTGGTTTCGATCTCCTTCACGCAAAATATGGCAACTCTGAAGCCGAGCAGTCTATGCGCTACGCCACTAGATATTAACTGCAAGCCAAGTAATTTTGATATTCATCCATTACGTCACAACTCGTATGTATCATGGGAACAGTTTGGTCGAGACGATCTGAAACAACTGGTAGGGCGGATATTCAAATACTTCCAAACATGTCCAAACTCCACAAATAAAGCATTTGCCTCTTCTGGCGAGAGCACAACTTTTGATAGATGATGCCGCTGCTCATCCTGTTTCCTTCGACATTGATAGAAGAGTTCCCCATCTAGGGATTACAGTGAAAACATTTTAAATTATATTAAAAAATAGGTTCATGAAAAAATATCACGCTGTTGTGCCGTTTGCCTTACCTATCAGCTGGTAGCTCTCTGCCCTTCTTTTCAGTATGTAGCGCTCATTTTTTTTAATGTGAAGGGAATGCATTAGTTAGCTTGACTGAAGCAATTCTTGCACCATATGTGGATCCATCGAAGCTTCTTGTCTTTTTCCCCCTCCTTTTGTTTGTCTGATACAGTTTCCTTTCATACAGATGTTGCTAATTCAAGTACTTGCTTGATTGGAATTGTGATTGCAAGATGTGACAGCTGTGCAGCATTTTTTCTAAACTCTTGTATTATGTCAATACAGTTTCTCAATATAATTTTTGTATCATGTCTGAACATTATTTAATTATTATTTTTATATTATATTATATATTTTTTTATTTAGAAATAATATTTATAAAAGCATCGCTAAACATGTTTGGAAGTATTTGAATATCCGCCCAAGGTAACCAGTTGTTTCAGATCGTCTCGACCAAACTGTTCCCATGATACATACGAGTTGTGACGTAATGGATGAATATCAAAATTACTTGGCTTGCAGTTAATATCTAGTGGCGTAGTGCATAGACTGCTTGGCTTTAGAGTTGCCATATTTTGCGTGAAGGAGATCGAAACCAGGTCGTTGCGATCTTTTTATAAAAATATGTTTTTACATGTGTTTCTTCATGTGTGATGTCTAGTGCTCACTTGTACAATTGTAAATAGATGTGAAATGTGGCCTCAAGAGCTCCAGCAATATGTTCATCATTGTTTTGTGGATAGAACATTACTAGTATTCCATTCTTCCTGTTGTTCAGTGTTCGCAATGTTTCTAATCTCTGTTCACAGTACCATCTTCATTATATACTCGTCAACGAAAGTCAATTAGTTGTTGTCAAAATGCGTCGGTATTGTGTGGCTGTTGCGTTGCGAACAAGCATTGCTAAACATGTTTCAAAGTGTAAATATCCGAACAAGGTAACCAGTTGTTTCAGATCCCCTCCGCCAAACTTTTCCCATGAAATAAAAGATGTGACGTAATGGTTGAATATATCAATTACTTGAGCTGAAGCTAATATTTGGTGGCGTAGCGCACAGACTGCGCGGCTTAGAGTGCAGTTTCATTTTGCGTGACAGAGATCGAAAACAGGTCGGGCAATCTTTTTATTTTTATTTTTTATTAAATGTATTTATTCCTACGTGGCTGTGATGCACTGCTCACTTAAACAATCGTAATCGCCGAAATGGATATGAACGGAGGCTTAAAGATCTCCAGCAATATGTTTGTGAATGTGTGACGAATCTGGTGAGCGAGACAGAGCCCCGCTGCAGATGTTAAGAGAACACAACACACGCACGCGTCGGGAAACCAGTAGGTTTGAAAACCAGTAGGGGTGTAACACCGGTCTTCATGCTCGTTTTACGGCTTTACGTCACATTTAGTCCGTTTCCAGCTCGTTGGTTGTAGTCAGCGAGACTTTTGGTGAACATGGTTCGTCTCCAGCTCCTCCGACCAGCTTCACCAGGGAGGAACTTTACACACCCGACGGTCCTCTAGTCAAACCTCGAGGACCTCACGGAGATGTTTTAGTCTGTTAATAACCGTGTGTGTGTGTGTTACGAGCATCTAACGGATCTAATTGTTTGCAATTGTGTGTGTGTGTGTGTGTGAATATAAAGTGGTCAACGTTCTATTTATTTATTTATTTATTTAGAGAATAAGGGACAGTGCATATTGATAGACAGTACAATGTACATGTAAATATGCCAGATTATAGCCGGGAGGCTAGTTTCCATCTGTAGTCCCTTGGCAGGTTGATGTAGTTTAAGAATACAAGCAGAGTGAAATAGAAAGCACACATCACTTCACACGTAATGACAGTACAGCAATACAAAAGAAGAAAAGAAGATGAATAAAAAGGTGCATTTAGGACATTTGGATACCGTGCGGATTAACTCTAATGGTCACAGGGCTGATTAAGCCTGAGCCATGCCTTCAAGTGGCCTTTGAAGGTGACCAGGCTGGGGCTTTCCCTTATAGAAGGAGGTAGGCTGTTCCACATCATGCATCCTTTGAAGCAGCGGTCCCCAACCTTTTTTGAGCCACGGACCGGTTCCGTGTCAGAAATTATTTTCACGGACCGGCAATATAAATGACGTAATAAATATGACGTCATACAATTATACGAAGGGCATAAAGTGCCAAAACTACAACTCATCATTACGCCGAATTAGTGTGAGCCGTGCGCTTGTTGACCTGCAACGAGCCGCTAATGGAGACGGCGACACAGACGTGTGTTTGGTCCGCTGCTCCGAACCGAGTTCTGGTCGCTGTCATTAGAACACCGGCAGAGTTGTTGTGTGAAATGTCCCTTAAGGCCACCGTCATTTGCATCTCGAACACATTTTTTTCTAGCTCGGACGGGCTCGATTCACCGGGTGGGTTTATTTACAAATGGGTTGCAGGTCTATTCTTTTGTGGTTGGAGTACCGCTCAAACTCTTTTAAAAGCCTCTTCCACCCAGTCAACGTCTGAAACATGTAGAATGTTCCGCTGTTCACTCGCCCTGCAGCAGCGACTTTATCGGCCAACTTGAAAACAGTTGTCATTTCCCTGAAGTGACAGAATTCATTGAGCAGGTTGAATATGTTTTAAGATTCTTTGTCACTGAAATGTGCCGCCAGCAGAGGGTTTGGCGCGTGAGACTCGCCTGCAGTGATAAACACGAACTTTAAGACTCCTGAACGCGGCTCAGACGTACACACGGGTGGATCTGGTCCTTTTTCAAAATAATATATTTTTCCGACTGATTAAAAAAAATTAAAAAAAATTATTTATTCACTTTTTTTCCGCGGCCCGGTTCCAACCAAGCCGCGTACCGGTACCGGGCGCCCGGGGTTGGGGACCCCTGCTTTGAAGGACAGCACATTTTGCCCAAACAGGGTTTTTCTAAACGGGACCTCACAGTCCCTGTTTGTGACAGCTCTGGTGGACAGAGTGGAGTTAATAGATCTGTGTTTGATAAAGGTTTTAAGGGGGGGTGGCGCTAGGCCATTTAGTACTTTGTAAATCAAACAGGCCGAAGTGAATTTTCTAAAGTTATTAAAACTTAACATGTTGTATTTGGTTAAAATATAGCAGTGATGATACTTAAAAGGTTTTTTTATCCAGTATTTTCAATGCTTTTTTATAGAGTAGTTCGACCGGTTTAATAATTATTGAGCTTGTCATAGACCAACTGGTTAAGCAGTAGCTCACATGTGAAAGTATCATAGAATGTAAAAACAGCAAAGCGGCATTAGTCGATAGTTTCTTATTTGTTTGAAATGATGTATATGGAAATTTATGGTTTTCGACATCATTTTAACATGGCTCCTAAAGGAGAGTGTGGAATCAAGCATAATGCCTAAGTATTTGAACTCATTAACAACATTCAATTTCTCAGTTCCCAAAAACACATTAGAATGTGCAACAGTTAAGGATTGCTTAGAAAAGAACATACACACTGTTTTTTTAGTGTTCAATAAGAGACAGGACCTGGTGAGCCAGCCTTGAATATGACTCAGAGCAGTAGAGAGCACTCGTGCTGCCTCCTCACTATTTTTGGCCACCGTAAAAATGACCGTGTCATCAGCATACAGCTGAACATCCACATTGAAGCAAGAGTCAGGTAAGTCATTAATATAAAGAGAGAATAAAATGGGCGCCAGTATGGATCCTTGGGGGACCCCTACTGGACAGCCCAGGTAAGAGGAGCTGACACCATCAACCACAGTACATTGTTCTCTATGGGATAAATAAGATCCAAACCATTTGATGGCTTGATCAGAGAAGTTAAAGCCTAACAGTTTGCTTAGTAGCACATCATGGTTAACGGTATCGAACGCTCTTTTTAAATCTAAAAATACAGCGATATAAAGCGATCAGTGTCGTGAAGCGGCCAGAGTGTCTGATCTCTCAGGTGTTCTGCAGCCTCAGTCTTTGATGTGACTTCAGCTCCAGAAGCTGTGGTGAAAGGGTTAAACTGCATTGAGTGCAGCTGGTCCTTTAGTCTGAGTTGTTTCTGATGATCATCTTTTGAATCAACAAAACAATTTAAAACACCATCAAGTCACTTCTAGGTCACACTGAGTTGTGGTGTTTCATAATCTATTGGGATCAGATTATAATCTGCATACAAACCAAAACACAAAGATGTGAGACATTGTTAGTGTGAGAACGTATTTAATTCAGCTTGTTAGAAACTGAGCAATGAGACGGTTTAGGAGCTTTATATTAATAAAGTAATATGAACCAGGTGTTTATATTAATAAAGTAATACTATGAACCAGGTTGTTTATATTAATAAAGTAATATGAACCAGGTGTTTATATTAATAAAGTAATACTATGAACCAGGTTGTTTATATTAATAAAGTAATACTATGAACCAGGTTGTTTCTAGTAATAAAGTAATACTATGAACCAGGTGTTTATATTAATAAAGTAATACTATGAACCAGGTTGTTTATATTAATAAAGTAATACTATGAACCAGGTTGTTTATATTAATAAAGCAATACTATGAACCAGGTTGTTTATATTGATAAAGTAATACTATGAACCAGGTTGTTTATATTAATAAAGTAATACTGTGAACCAGGTTTGTAGTGGCCATTTGTCGTCCGTAATCAAACAAAGATAAATCAAATCGCCACTGATGCACCGTGGGTTTTGGTGTTGACGCATGCAAAAGAAAGTACTGTCCATTTCCGCCTGTTAGTATTCTGATAATTTATTTCTTAAACCAACAAAAAAGAACAAACAAAATGTTGACATTTCCTCTCCGTGCTGTGGTAAAAAACCATTGGCCACCCTGGTGCATGCTGGTCCTGTGCCTATCCACCTCTACATATAGCCACAGGTGCCCAGTGTTACCCAATCAGTGAACCTACAACTAATATATATTAAACTAAATTACAACTATCCTAAGAAACAACTAACATATCAAAACATAACCTAAGTAAGCAATAAATAATCAATATTACTTTACAATACAACCTAAATACAAAAGTCAAATTAAATAGCTCCAACATTCCGGCCCCTAATTGTGCATACAATCACAATTAATTATATTCTTAAACGGAGCTATTCCTACAACCTACATTCCAATGGCAAACTATGAAATTATGAATATTCTATGTCATACATTTAAACACATCTTCTTGATGAACCTACAAAAGAAGAAAAATAGAGAGAAATTAGAGGTAGAGAAGATGGAGGTAGTGAAAGCATTAGTATGCTAAGCTGCTGCGTCCAATAGCAGACAGAGCTTCGTCACTGGTCTCTCCAGAATGCTGGTTCTTGTTTGAAGCCGCACAGTGCGCACCAGTCCCTTTGCATCTGGTCTTGCTTCCAACACTTTTGCCATCATCCAAGATCCTCTTGGAGCTGTGGCGTCATAATAAGAACTATGTCTCCAGTAGTGAGGCTTCTTCTTGGCCTTGTCCATTTTTGTCTTTCTTGCATCAATGGAAGGTACTCAGAGATCCATCTCTTCCAAAAAAGTTCAGCCATGTACTGAATCTGCTTCCACCTTTTCCTGATGTACAGATCATTTTTATCAAAAAGTCCTGGTGGCATGATTGGTTTTCCCTTTAAAAGTAGAATGTGGTTTGGTGTGAGAGCTTCGAGGTCATCTGGGTCGTCTGACACTCTTGTGATGGGTCTATCATTAATTATTGCCTCAACCTCACAGAAGATGGTCTGGAGTCCTTCATCGTCCAGAGTTTGCTGTTTAAGAATTGAGGTGAGGACACTTTTCACTGAACGAATCAGGCGCTCCCAGATGCCGCCTTGATGGGAAGCTGCTGGAGTGTTAAAGTTCCATTTTATGTCCTCCTGGATCAAAGACCTTTGAATTTTGCCATGATTCACAGCAGCCAAACTTTCCTTCAGCTCGTAATCCTCTTGATGCTTCATCGGCTGGATTCTCCTTAGAACCCACGTATCTCCACTGATCGACATCAGCTGCTGCTCTGATAAAAGCGGTCCTGTTTGCCACAAACGTGTGGAATCGCAACTCCTTCGGAAGGATGTTATCGACTCTCACAGCAAAAACTGTGGCTGGGCAATCCAGTAGAGGAATTGTCATCTGCTTGAGTTGATCAGCAGGTACCATCTCAGCATATTCTTGGGTTATGTTGTTTAGAAACGTGATGTATTCGTCCTTAAACGGGCCATTCTTATCCATCTTTCTTTTCAGGCTTCGTAAGCGCTGTTCTCCAACACAGCGATTGTTAGCCAAGACAGAATCTTTCTGTCTGAAAGGTAAGTCAATACAGTAATGCTCTCCAGTCAGTACTGTTGTGCTCTTCATTATGTTCATGAACTTGATTTCTTCTCTGGACATTTCAATCTGCTCCTCCGATGATCTCTCATTAAAGTCATGGTTATACTGTTTGACCAGCATTTCTTGCAGATGTTCCACAGAGATTCGGTTGGCTGTTACAGCAAGGCAGCCACTCGTACTCGTACTGCTTCTCCCACGCAGTGGACCATGAATGACCCAACCAACTCGGGTTCTCACTGCATAGGGTCCTTCATCCTGGCTGTTTATCAGCTCCCAAGGCTCCATCACTTTTGAAGCATCAGTTCCAATTAGTAGCTCAACATCTGCATCAATGTCATGGAGCTTAACCTCCTTGAGATAGGACCATTGATCCACATCCTCCTGTCGTGGGACATTCAGTGTAGAGACAGGCATGGTCTTTTGAGTTAAAACATCAGGTAACTCAATGAAATCATTTGAACTCATGCCAGACACTTCAAGACCTGACACATTATGTGCATTCACAATCTTCTTTTGACCCATTGTTCTAAATAAAATACTTGTTCTTTTACCAGTTGAGTTCAATTTTCTTGCCAAGTTCTCTGTACAGAATGTGCCTGAACTTCCTGGATCCAAAAAAGCATATGTCTGCACCGTTTTGTTGCCCCTCTGGCTCTTGACTTTGACTGCAACAATAGAAAAGATGGAATTATCTTCATCACCAGCCCCAATATGGCCACAGGTCTGAGACATTGCATTTGAAACACTTGGAGGGGTCTCACTGTCGGGGTTGCTGTGGGGCTGTTCCTCTCTCCTGCCGCTCTATATGAAGGACTCCTGGGTGCTTTTGGTGACACACATTGCAATCCAAGCGACTCCTGCAGTTTTTGCTTATGTGGCCTACTTTCAGGCAACCAAAACAAATACCCTGTTCTTTGATCAAATTGATCTTCTCACGATGTCCTTTCCTTTTAAACTGTGGGCACTTATCCACTGTGTGACAACTTTGAAAACAAAACAGACAGTTGTGAGTAGAAAGTCTTGTTCTTGTTTTCGGTGTATGGAGTAATGACTCCTTCTTTTACTGCAGTAACATTGGTAGCAAAGCTGCTTCCCTTTTTCCTTTGTCAAGTGACCAATGTTAGAGGCTTTCAAGTTGGTGGATTGTGATTCCTGAATGTTTCCAAAAAGTGGGTCTGAGGCAATTCTGACCTGCTTCTCAATGAATCCAACAAGATCACTGAACAGTGCTCTCCGTCCACTTCGGTCCTGCAGATCACAAGCAACATTTCTCCACCTTTCCCTTGATTTGTAAGGGAGTTTCAAGATGATGCTCCTCATAATGGATGGTAAGTCCAGTTCCTTCATATGCATCATTTGCTCTGTTAGATTTGAGCATCCTCGAAGAAAGAGAGAGAATGATTTCAGTGCTTTGAGATCTTCACTTTTAACAGGTGTCCAGTTGACAATTTTTTCCATATAGGCAGATGCAATTGTGTACTCGTTTCCAAAGTGTTCTGCTAGAAGACTTTTGGCTCTTTGGTATCCTTGTTCTGAAGGTAAATGTTGACAACTACACACCAGGTCTCTTGGCTGACCCCTGGTGTATTGTTTGAGAAAGTGTAAACAGTCACTCCAATTAGTTGTCTTCTCCTCCACTCCATTCTCAAAAGCTCTGATGAAAGACCTGTATTGGAGAGGGTCTCCATCAAACACAGGAATATTTCTAACAGGAAGGACAGAGCACAGATTTTGTTGAACCAGCAGAGCGGCGATGTCATTTTGTCTTTGCATAACATTTACAATATCATTCTGATAGTTGTCAGTCAGAGTTTGAGTTTGAGGTTGCACACGTCCTGCTTGATTTTCATATACGGTTTGTGTGGCTGGCCTTACAACTTGTGGTTGGGTTATGGGATCAGAAAACACGTGACGTTGTTTATCCACATTAACTGGAACAAAGGTGTTGGCACGGGCACTTAATTGAATGGCTTTTTGAGAAGTGTTCCTTTCAAAATAAGAGTTCATGCCATCAGAACGTTGTGAACCACGCTGTGATGAATTCATTTCCAAGACATGAAGTTTTGCGTTTGTCACTGCCAATTCCGTCTCAAGCTCCAATTGCTCCTTTTCTTTCCTCAACCTTAATGTTTCTTTCCTCAAACGTTCCTCTTGGTCCTCTATTAAATGTTTCTTTCCGAGTGCAGCAACCCGCTCCTTCAGGGCTGCCATGTCGGCTTTAGCTTCAACGCGTGCAGATGGTGTTGATGAACTTCGTGATAGTTGCGACTGTGTCTTCGCAGAGTTTACTTTTACGCTTGACACGTTAGACGCACTGTCTTCAGGGTTTATCTCATCTGCGACGCGCTGGTCGTTGACGTCATCCTGTGGCTGCTCATATGGTTGACCCATTTCTGACAGCCAGTCTTTTACTCTTTCCGTGAACTCATAAAACATTGTCATTTTTTCTTCATGATTTTTATTTTGCCTTGCAACTTCATCTTGTGGTAAAGGCAAGTTCACAAACGATTCATGCATTTCATTTGCGTCTTGGTAAAACTTGATGAATTTAGCAAGCTCAGCAGTCACTGAATTGACATTTTCATTTGATGCCATCAACTCACGAATGTTTCCCAAACACTTTTTGGCTTCTTTACATTTTGTACTTCTCTTTTGCTGGCACATTTCCGTGTAATAGCCCAAGCCTTTAGAAGTTAATTTAATGTTCCTTCTTGCTGACAGCGATTCAACGTCACTCGCCTTATCGTCAGCCATTTTTAAAGTGTATTATCACTGCTTGTTGTACAGCAATCAAAATCGGCAATCGGACATAAATCAGGCTTAAAGGCAGCAAACACAGACGGGGTGCTCACTGGCCGATCCGCTTCATCACACAGACACTCACTGAAGTCGGCTTTTTAATCAATGTGGCCGCTGATAGTGGTGCGCGTATTGCGCAATGATCACATGCAGCGCGTCACTGCTGTCAGACTTCTTAAACTTTACGAAACATGGCTGTGTGGTGACTTTTAAACTCCATTCGTTTAGCCGTTGTCCTCTACAGCAGTCGCATCACATACCAGTTTCTCCGTCGATAATCCAACACGATCCAATGCAATCCATCCAGTCCAATACTGCGGGATCCTCTTCTTGCGTTCACAGGCAAGGTTTTTTACTTTATGTAGTGGCCATTTGTCGTCCGTAATCAAACAAAAAGATAAATCAAATCGCCACTGATGCACCGTGGGTTTTGGTGTTGACGCATGCAAAAGAAAGTACTGTCCATTTCCGCCTGTTAGTATTCTGATAATTTATTTCTTAAACGAACAAAAAAGAACAAACAAAATGTTGACATTTCCTCTCCGTGCTGTGGTAAAAAACCATTGGCCACCCTGGTGCATGCTGGTCCTGTGCCTATCCACCTCTACATATAGCCACAGGTGCCCAGTGTTACCCAATCAGTGAACCTACAACTAATATATATTAAACTAAATTACAACTATCCTAAGAAACAACTAACATATCAAAACATAACCTAAGTAAGCAATAAATAATCAATATTACTTTACAATACAACCTAAATACAAAAGTCCAATTAAATAGCTCCAACAAGGTTGTTTATATTAATAAAGTAATACTATGAACCAGGTGTTTATATTAATAAAGTAATACTATGGACCAGGTTGTTTATATTAATAAAGTAATACTATGATGACAAAGTCTCTCAGATCTTTTTTGTCGTCCATCTCCTGGACGTTGTAGTTCCACCGTGCAGACTGACCTCACTAACATGCCGTCGCATCATAACTACGTAGTTTGGTGAGAGTGGAGTCTGATCCTCTTTTCCTAACTCCTCATGAACTCTCCTTCCCATCTCTCCTTGACCCCGTGACGTGTTCCCCAGAGGTCAAGGAGAAGTGGTTAGGAAGCGACGTTAGGAGGTCACTATCTGACTGTTGGACTGTGACCTTCTGTGTCCGTCTCCAGGAGAAATGCTGAGACTGTTGGTGAAGCAGAGACTCCAGGCGGCTTCTGAACACACTCTGGGGCTGATTGACAGATTCACAGCAGATTATGAGGAGGAAGTTTCTCGTTTGAGGGAAAATGAGCGACGACACAAACTCCTGGAGGCCGTGTTCAACCCTCGAGTTCAGCTGCACAGATCAGGTTTGTGCTTTTTCATTATTATCCCCGTCTTCGTGCTCGTGTTACGGGTTTACGTCGACACGGCGAGGAGATGTGTCGAGTAAATAATAATAAATGAGAGGGGGAGGAGGGCCCTCCTGTGAGGAAGGAGCACACGAGCAGATCCGAGGTCAGGACCACGTCACGGGATGTGGGTGCTGGAAGAGCCGGACTTGTTCTGGGAGAGCAGAGTGGTTTTGGGTTCTGACCTGTGCTGCCTGAGAAGGACTCTGTGATGCATCACATGAGCTTCTGTTTGACACGTGATCAGAGAATAAATCCTCCCGCTGGAAAGGAGAGAACGAGAGAAGGTCGTTGGCTGAATTATGACTTCACCAGACATCCAGTTGTGGAAATACGTTACAGTGTGGTGCATTGTTTTATAGTAATGTGCATTGTTTATAGTAATGTACATTGTTTTATAGTAATGTTCATTGTTTATAGTAATGTTCATTGTTTTATAGTAATGTTCATTGTTTTATCGTAATGTTCATTGTTCTATAGTAATGTACATTGTTTTAGAGTAATGTTCATTGTTTTATAGTAATGTACATTGTTTTACAGTAATGTACATTGTTTTACAGTAATGTTCATTGTTTTATAATAATGTACATTGTTTTATAGTAATGTACATTGTTTTATAGTAATGTTCATTGTTTTACAGTAATGTTCATTGTTTTATAGTAATGTACATTGTTTTACAGTAATGTTCATTGTTTTATAGTAATGTTCATTGTTTTATAGTAATGTACATTGTTTTACAGTAATGTTCATTGTTTTATAGTAATGTTCATTGTTTTATAGTAATGTACATAGTTTTATAGTAATGTTAATTGTTTTATAGTAATGTACATTGTAGGGCTGCAACAACGAATCGATAAAAATTGATTATTAAAATAGTTGGCAACGAATTTCATTATCGATTCGTTGTGTCGCGCGATTATTACGGCGCTTAATAAGTCGCGGAGTATAAACAAAGTTGAGTTGAGCGCAGAGCGGCGCAGGGGAAACCAGAGCGGACATGACGCTGCGTTGTGAGAGCCAATCAGCGCTGAGCTGCTCCTCTGTTGATGAATCTAATTGGCTGCTGCTGCTCACGTGGCGCTGGATGCGGAAATCAATCACGTAGTCGGAGACATTCACGGAGCTAAGTGCGCCTCCTTGTGACGTTATGACCCCAGACACCAGGGCGCTACATGTCACGACGTGTGTGGCATTTCCACAAGAGTATAACGTAGAAAACGTGGTTATTCCGTGGCGGATAGTGGAAAATATTTTTCCACGGAGAAAGGCAACGGAGATAAGCCACGACGCCACTCGCTGTGTGCGCTGCGCGTGCAGACAGCATTTAACCGAGCGGAGCAGCGTATGAGGGGCCGTGAGGGACATTATTCAGAATACCCTCTCACACACACTACTGAAAAGCTCTCACACACACACACTACTGAAAAGCTCTCACACACACTAGTGAAATGCTCTCACACACACTACTGAAATGCTCTCACACACACTACTGAAAAACTATACGCTCACACACACTAGTGAAATATTGCTCTCACACACACTACTGAAATGCTCTCACACACACTACTGAAATGCTCTCACACACACGAGTGAAATGCTCTCACACACACTAGTGAAATGCTCTCACACACACTACTGAAATGCTCTCACACACACTAGTGAAATGCTCTCACACACACTACTGAAATGCTCTCACACACACTACTGAAATGCTCTCACACACACTAGTGAAAAACTATATGCTCACACACACAACTGAAAATCTCTCACACATACTAGTGAAAAGCTCTCACACACACATGATATGAAAAGCTCTCATACACACATATAAAAATTTCACTTGAAACGGAAGGCATTTCACTTGAAACGGAAGGCATTTCACTTGAAACGGAAGGTGCAGTGTTGCCAGGTCCGGTTTTCCGCGGCATTGGGCAACTTTTGAAGTGTTGCCGCTGGTTGAATTTTGTGTCCGCTGGGTTATATATATATATGTCTAGGATCCGGTAGAGGACTACCATCCGTGTATGTGCTTTTACACAATGCAAGTTCACCTGATCCTCTTTGTTTTCACGTCCAAACTTTATTTTTGAGGTAAGAGGCAACGAAGACGATATCGACGTTTTTTTACTAGTGCTCTGCAATGCATTGAGTCATTGCAACGTGAGGAGTCCAACAATTACGGTCAGGAGAGGCTTTATAGAGAGCTTGAAGATCATACACGAACTCTATCTGCATTTCTTGCTGTGTCCAGATATAATCATGATGATAGTGATGTGAGTAATCTACTAGGATCATTGTATAGATGCTTTCGCAACTTTCTTCATGAACATGAGGCCAGACAGGGATCCAGTGATGTGACCAACAATTTGATACCCCCAACAATCTTGACTGGCCATCCAGGTCGGCCCCGATACAGCATAGCCGCCGAACAGATTGCTCACTGTGTATCCATTGGTATGACATGGCAGAGAATTGCATCGTGCTTTGGAATCAGTCAAGAACCCTATACAGACACAGACAAACTCTGGGAGTTGAGCCATTAAGATATGCAATATTGTCAAATCAAGACCTGGACAGCGCTAGACGACTATACTACAGAACACTCCAAATGCAGGTGAAGCATACGTTCTTGGAAGCCTGAGATCACGTGGCTTAAGGGTTCAGCGTTGGCGGGTCAGACAGAGCCTCGATCAAGTGGATCCCATTGGGCGGTCATTTAGACGCCACATGCCATACGCCGAAGGGTCTATAGTGTTCAGGCCCCCAACCAATTATGGTAAGTTGACTAGTAACTATTTTGTATTATCAATAAAGGTAATCAACAGTTTGCTAGCTTTACCTATATATGTTTTTATTTAATGTACTTTATATCTCCCAACAGGCATTTTGACGGCAACCACAAGCTGATTAGATGGCGGATGGTCTTTCATGGCTGTGTTGATGGCTTCAGTCGGACCATTATATACTTACGGTGCTTATCTAACAACAGAGCCTTAAGTGTCTTGTCATTATTTTTGGGAGGAGTACACAACTTTGGTTTGCCCTTACGGGTCAGATGTGATTATGGTATGGAAAATATACGTGTTGCCCAGTTTATGTTGGAAAGAAGAGGACTGAACAGTCGTAGTGTTATTACAGGAGTTTCAGTACACAACCAAAGGATTGAGAGACTATGGGCAGAATTGAATAGAGTTGTATCTAGACACTTTATTAATATGTTTAACTTCATGGAGGAGCAGGGTATACTGGACTCATTGAATGAAGTACATCTATTCTGTCTGCATTATGTTTATTTCCCAAGAATTGAAAGGGCAGTAACAGAATTTATCAACCAGTGGAATAACCACGGCCTGTCCACACAAGGGGGGAGGACTCCTCTTCAGCTGTGGCATACAGGGTCATAAACAATGTAGGAATCCATCCCGTTATAAATGACATTTTGATGACGATAACTACTATGGCATTGATGAAGAAGGGCCATTACCTGAACTTCAAACCAATAATGATGTTAGAATTCCAGACATTGATGTAACGATTAATGAGACCACAATGGACAGTATTCGACAAGTGAATCCACTTGAAAATGATGGGAACCATGGAATAGATGTGTTTTCTTCTCTTCTGCATTTTCTTCTCTGAAAAACATGCATGTTATGTAAGGTTTTGTTAAAACATTGTTTACTTCACCTGTGCAGTTTTCTCAGTGAATTACAAGAGTTATGTTAAAGTTAACATTGTTTTATTACACAAAAAATGAACAAACATTTGTGAACGCATTTTTTCAAAAAGACAGGCAGAGGGAGAAACAGACAGACACATAAGACACGGACGGATAAGAGACAGAGGGGGAAATGACTCAATATACTTTAACTGCGTAACTGCCTAAGGCAAATGTTTAACGCCACTGTGATAACTGCTTGGTTATTTAGTTTCCACTGTGCAAAAATTAAGATCCTGCAAGTCATTATGACTTCACTATCTCATAATTATTAGATGCTAAGTCATAATTATGAGATACTATCTCATAATTATGACTGACAGGATCTTAATTTTGTTATCACAGTGGCGGAAACGGGCTTCCATAAATATCAGTGTGAGGGGAAGAACAGTTCCATTTTATTCCTTTTTCAAAGACATATATGTTTATGCCCTGCCAAACCCATACGAGTTTCCGATTGCAAAGTCGAACTTCTCCTTAAAGAGCCGATATGAAACATGTAGTGGCAACTTGAGACAGTTGACACACGTGTTGGCCACAGGGAACATTGGGGTCGAGGAGAAGTCGTCATCTTCCTTCTGGATGAACTGGATGGAAGGAGTTGGAGAGAAGCCAATCGGTGGTAGCACAGATGCTCCAGTTGCAAAGGCCAATATTTTTTGGAGTTTGGATGGCCCTTCTTCCTCTATAAGAACAGAAAAACATTGTAAGTGGTAGTTGGTCCAATAAGCATGTATATGAAACAGCAACTCATTTGATACTAAATAAATTGTGAAATAAGAGTATTGTACTTGAAAAAACTGAATAACTCTTATAGCAATATATTTACAAAACACCTTTCATCTTTTAACAATCTCAAAGGTGCTACTTGATGACATTACAACCAAGAAAGTAAGTAAGTTTAAGCTATAATGTTTTTGTTACACAAGTATTTTTTTTTCTTCACAAAACACACACAAAAAACAATAACACTAAAATATAAATAGACACATAGCTTTACTTATACACTAAACTGTCAATTACCCTCTGCATCCTGGAGATAGTCTCTCCAGAAGGTAACGACTATCTCCTCAGCAGCTCTCTTGTTGCTCCCTTCTGGAGACAGCCAAATGCTGAAAACATCATCCATCTGGTCAGCAGTCAGTGTGCTTGGCTCATGACAGAGCAGGGGACGAAAGCTGTCTGGATGCCTTTGGATTTTCTCCAGAACCCCAAGCGTTTTCAGTCCTTCACAGAATCTGTACAAATAACATGGAATTTTGAAGAATTTAATTAGGTTCCTAATTCACTTGTGCATTGTAAATTTACTTAGTTTTATATACAAATAATAGATTTAGTTGGTCTATGGGTAAAATTCTGATTGCTACTCTGATTAATCTGACTGCAAACAACCAACACCTCTGAATACCTTTGAAATGGACCTTGAACCCTGTGGATGATCTGGAACATGACAATGTCATGTACCAGCAAATCCCTGTCTCTTATAGAGCGCATAGGCCTCAGACATCCTGCATTGGCCAAGTAGTCAAGCAGAGGTGCCGTTGTCATCTCAAGGTCCTCAAGGGTTGTACTTTCAGATACCTAGCATCACAAGGAGCATCAGGATAGTTTGTTATGGAGGCTACTTATTAGTAAGAACCCAGACACTGGACGCCTGCATAATTAACAAGGGTGCCCTAACTTGTTTTCTTCCAGATAGCTACAATGTGATAAACAATAAGGAAAATACACTTTGCCGACAACCTATAGGAAGTGAGCATTCAGCAATGAGCAGACTGGGCTGGATTGGTATTCCTCTCAAATGGAAAACGGCAAGAGAATATTATAATGTAACCTAATTTTAATGCAAGATAACATTTAGACTACCAACTGACCTTTTTTACTTTTTCCAAAAGTTCATTGTCAGCTATGTCGTCTAGCACTGGCTTTGCTGAACCATCAACCAGAAGAGAAAATATTGTTGGCGAGAGGAAGTTTGGTGGCGGACCACCATGTACTGCTTACAGCAATGGCTCTGCCAGCTGTGTAGTACCGGTCCTCTCTTAGAGCTTCAAAACAACAGGATAAAAGGAAATGTCATATTGATAAATACATAAAGACGCACTACCACATAAAATCATGGATTTCATTGTGCCATTGAATACATTGTAAATCAGTTCAAAAGCTGAAAGTTGTATGTAAAAAAAAAAGATTACAAAAAATTAAAATGGTCATTACCAGCACTGTCAAGAGCCAAGTTCTTGCTGTTTTCTTTCCTCAAACATGGGTGACCTGGCCATGGTCTCCATCAGCAGCCTCAAGAATTCCTCCTTGGCCCTCCTAAATCAATCCTTCCTCATTTCTCCCATGTCATCTGAGAATTTCACGAGATCATCAAGTTGGGGTTATAGGACACCTTTGAAATCCTCGCACGGCTCCCTCCCAGACAGCAGAGCGATTTATATTAAATTTGCACTGTTGCTTTGTGTTGATTTTGCTTGAGAGTTCCAGCAGTATCTCTTGAACCGGGACCTTTTCTACACTATAAAGACAACATCAAAAACAAATGATCAGATATGACAAAATAATCTTAAAATAAATAGTTCATATCAACTATGTGATCACATCATCCTCAATAGTTGACACATTCTGTGTTTGTGCTACTCACATTTGACTCTCCATACTGGCAATTATAGCCTGGTTGAACTCCTCATCATCTGAAGAGTCATCAGGAAGAGCAGCCATAAGTCTCAAATATGAAGAGTAGTCACCATCTTCACCACTTGTGCCAGGGTTGCCATCACTTCTTGCAAGGCTGCCTCCATCATCACCGCTTGTGCCAGGGTTGCCATCACTTCTTGCAAGGCTGCCTCCATCATCACCGCTTGTGCCAGGGTTGCCATCACTTCTGCAAGGCTGCCTCCATCATCACCGCTTGTGCCAGGGTTGCCATCACTTCTGCAAGACAGCCCATCGTGACCACTAGTGCCACTTCCTTGCATTGCTGTACGCCTTCTAACAACACTTCTGGTGGCGTGTGTGATGCCATAGCCATGTTCATCACCACTGCCAGTGCCAGGGTTTCCATCTCCATCCTGACTGCTAGTACAGGGTCATCCCTACTTCATTGCTCTTGTAGCAACCCTGGTGGTGCTAGGTCTGCCAGTGTGGATTTGTGAACCATAAACTTCCAAACAGTCATCATCCTGGTCCTTAGCAGTTGCACAACTGCTTAATGTTGATCTGGTAGTGATGTTGGAACATTCATTTTCTTCATCTGAGTCAGTCTTAAACAGAAAAAGAAAGACCAAAAATATATATCAAAAGCAAAATCACAACTTTGAAATTAAATAACCATATTAGAAACAAGTTATCGTTTGACCGATTAAAACAAGGAACCTTTGTTTGTGCTTTTCTCTGGTTTGATTGCGCTCAAACCTTTGCTTTAATTGTATATATTGTATACTGCTACAAGTAATAAACAGTTTACATTTCATTTTCGAAAGATACAATTCTATTCAGTGAAAAGTATTAGAAACAAATAAAAGAAAGAAAGCAAACTTACTAAAATGGTCCTTGATGGTCTCACATACAGGCCTTTGGTTTTAAAAATCTTATGGATTAGCATTCCATTCAGCTCCTGGCCCTCCTGGAGTTTAGGGACACCAGCTTATTGCCACAAGCCATTAGAAACTGGAGGCTACAAAGAAGATGGGGATATTACAACAACAAAAATGCTTTTAGGCTATGTCGTTTGTTGTACGATGGTGTGAGTCTGTGTGTCTCCTTGGTTTCTTGCTCCTACGAGGTATGTGACCGAGTCATGTACATTTTATAACAAATGCTATTGTATTATGTTTGTAATAATCATGATTGCACTTTGTAAACCTGTGTTTGTTCTTTAAAGTGTTCTATAAATAAAGATTATTATAATATTATTTACAAAGTAAGAATGAAAAGTCTTTACCTGACATCCTCTGGAATGTGCACACCAAAACCATCTCTGATGCATTCCACAACAGTCTGGTGGTCCCAGGCCTTCTGGAATTCAAAGGCACTGAGGATGTGCCCATGTTTGTGTAACCATAATTTTGGATTTTGTTTGCACACTATTCCCCATGATGGATTGGGAAGTAATATTACGTCCTTGTTGAAATGGTCATGCTGCTGTGATCTAGCTCTGAAATGAGAATGTAACTCTTAAGACGACATGAAAACAGCCACTGCACGTTAAGTCATGCTAACATAGATAAATACAAGACAGAGACCACAGTCGAGAACAACATACAAACAATAGATATCTTAAACACGCCCAGTTTGACAAGAGCAAAATACTAACCGTCACCCTTATCGACCCTCCTTTGGCTGTGAATTAACTAGGCTGCAACTAACGATTATTTTGATAATCGATTAATCGTTGATTATTTTATCGATTAATCGGATAAAAAAACTTTAATTTTCAACCCTTTATTCAAAACAGGGTCCGTACGGTCATGGAAAACCTGGAAAAGTCATGGAATTTTTAAATGGCTATTAGCAGGCCTAGAAAAGTAATTGAAAAAAATAAAATCCCAAAATATTTGGAAAAGTCATGCAAATTTGTTTTATTCAAATGTTAATTTACACGGTATAGATACGGTATGCTTTGGAATTCTCATTGTTAGTTTAAATACTACATCTTCTCACTTTGTCACGTATAGACAGAGTTTTCACAAAATGTTTAATCATGGAAATTTGGTTTAGTCATGGAAAGGTCCTGGAGACCCACTGGTCAGCATGGTGATGAACCCTGTTCACTGGTCACCATGGTGATGAACCGTCACAAACAGACTGACAGTTTTCCTCTCCTGAGCAGTGGTCCCCATGTGGACCCCTGAACAATATCAGAGACGCGTTCCGATTTATTATTTTTCTCACCTGGCCCGCTGCCGTTGAGATTGCAGTGAGACGCGGACAAAATGTGAAGTGGTGCTCTTCACAATAAAACATCTTTGATGGGACGTGTCGCGTCTCGGCCAATCAGCGTTCAGATGTCGACAGCGTTTGGGAAGTTAGGTTAGCTTGAATGTTAGTCCGCTACATCTGCTGCTGTCACGCTGCACGGTGTAGCGATGCTAACAAAGTACCGTACGTTAAAAACGATGTGATTTAGCATATTTTTAGTATCGATACTTCATTTAAAGAGCGCCCGATCAGAGCTCACGCGCTGCTCCGCTCCGTTAAATATTGTCTGCACGCGCAGCGCACAGCGAGTAGCGCCGTGGCTTATCTCCGTTGCCTTTCTCCGTGGAATAAATAACCACGTTTTCACGTTATACTCTTGTGGAAATGCCACACGCCGTGACATGTAGCGCCCTGGTGTCTGGGTTCATAACATCACCCGAGGCGCACTTAGCTCCGTGAATGTCTCCGACTACGTGAATGACTTCCGCATCCAGCGCCACGTGAGCAGCAGCAGCCAATTAGATTCATCAACAGAGGAGCAGCTGAGCGCTGATTGGCTCACAACGCAGCTGCTACGCTCTCCCTCCGCTCTTGTTTCCCTGCGCCGCTCTGCGCTCAACTCCACTTTGTTTATACTCCGTGACTTATTGAGCGCCGTAATAATCGCTGACACAACGAATCGATCATGAAATTCGTTGCCAACTATTTTAATTATCGATTTTATCGTTTCGTTGTTGCAGCCCTAGAACTAACCCTCCAGCTGCCTTTAACATTATATATTTCCTCTCGTTTTCCGGCGAACATTTTGGTATTTGCTTGGCGAAATTGCTAGCCAATGTTCATCGACATTTCATACACGACACGCCATTCCTGGTTTCAGTTTAACCTAATTCCCACATTTACTCCTTCGAGTTTAATATCGCTCGCTCATTCATTTATTTATTCATACAGTAGGCTAGGCTAGTGTCGAGGGGTGAACTAGCCAGCTAGCAAACCACACACGAGGGTAATATGAAAGATAATTTCAAACTGCGACTAGGTGTAATTACCTTTTCTCCTCATGCCTTTTGATGTCCATGCGCCGAAGTGCTGCTGCGCTGATAGCGGGGTGCAGGTGCACAGTTGCTCCTGACTGTACCTGCAGCAGACAATGGCACGCCGCTGCGCTGCCGGGACGGAAAGAGAGCTGCTAGGTGGCTGTCTACTGTATCCACACCTGGAGCTGCTGCAACGACCGGCTGCTGCCGAACAGTTGAGGCATTAGACAGTGTTCTGATTGTCTCCGCTGAGGCCAATATGTTGTTTAGCAACGCCATGTTTCTGCAAAATTGCTTGAGGGCTGTTGAGCACATGGTTGATCTGCCATCCTTGATCACCTTCCGCTTCAACTGAAACACCTTCCCAGGGTTGCCAGGTCTGTGTGACAAAACCAGCCCAATGGCCAATTAAACCAGCCCAATATCAGAACTCAAAATATGCCTGTGCCAAACCATATACACTGCTTTTAAAGTCCAACAGCATTGCTATCATTACCAAATGTATTGTAATATCTACAAAGTAACACCAAATGTTTAGTATGCCAGCATTAAAAGCAGTTTATGGTAGGATTTGGGTATAAATAAATTATTTCATTTAAAATATGGATTTTTATTGAAAGATATTCATGTAATCTGCATGCAAAATAGGTCTACCCGAACCAGCGGACACAAAATTCAACCCGCGGCAACACTTCAAAAGTTGCCCAATGCCGCGGGAAAACCGGACCTGGCAACACTGCACCTTCCGCTTCAAGTGAAATGCCTTCCGTTTCAAGTGAAATGCCTTCCGCTTCAAGTGAAATGCCTTCCGCTTCAAGTGAAATTTTTATATGTGTGTATGAGAGCTTTTCATATCATGTGTGTGTTGAGAGCTTTTCACTAGTATGTGTGAGAGATTTTCAGTTGTGTGTGTGAGCATATAGTTTTTCACTAGTGTGTGTGAGAGCATTTCACTAGTGTGTGTGAGAGCATTTCAGTAGTGTGTGTGAGAGCATTTCAGTAGTGTGTGTGAGAGCATTTCACTAGTGTGTGTGAGAGCATTTCAGTAGTGTGTGAGAGCATTTCACTAGTGTGTGAGAGCATTTCACTCGTGTGTGTGAGAGCATTTCAGTAGTGTGTGTGAGAGCATTTCAGTAGTGTGTGTGAGAGCAATATTTCACTAGTGTGTGTGAGCGTATAGTTTTTCAGTAGTGTGTGTGAGAGCATTTCAGTAGTGTGTGTGAGAGCATTTCACTAGTGTGTGTGAGAGCTTTTCAGTAGTGTGTGTGTGTGAGAGCTTTTCAGTAGTGTGTGTGAGAGCATTTCAGTAGTGTGTGTGAGAGGGTATTCTGAATAATGTCCCTCACGGCCCCTCATAGCAGCGCGTGAGCTCTGATCGCTCTTTTAATAAAGTATCGATACAAAAAATATGCTAAATCACATCGTTTTTAACGTACGGGTACTTTGTTAGTATCGCTGCAGCGTGACAGCAGCAGATGTAGCGGACTAACATTCAAGCTAACCTAACTTCCCAAACGCTGTCGACATCTGAACGCTGATTGGCCGAGACGTGACACGTCCCATCAAAGATGTTTTATTGCGAAGAGCACCACACCACATTTTTTCCGCGTCTCACTGCAATCTCAACGGCAGCGGGCCAGGTGAAAAAAATAATAAATCGTAACGCGTCTCTGATATTGTTCAGGGGGCCGGTCCACATGGGGACCACTGCTCAGGAGAGGAAAGCTGTCAGTCTGTTTGTGACGGTTCATCACCATGGTGACCAGTGGATCTCCAGGATCTTAACATGACTTTAAACCAAATTTCCATGATTAAACATTTTGTGAAAACTGTCTATACGTGACAAAGTGAGAAGATGTAGTATTTAAACTAACAATGAGAATTCCAAAGCATACCGTATATATACCGTGTAAATAAAAAATTTAATAAAACAAATTTGCATTACTTTTCCAAATATTTTGGGATTTTATTTTTTTCAATTACTTTTCTAGGCCTGCTAATAGCCATTTAAAAATTCCATGACTTTTCCAGGTTTCCCATGACCGTATGGACCCTGTTTTGAATAAAGGGTTGAAAATTAAAGTGGTTTTTTTCTGTTTTTTTTCTTCGATTAATCGATAAAATAATCAACCGATTAATCGATTATCAAAATAATCGTTAGTTGCAGCCCTAGTTCATTGTTTGATAGTAATGTTCATTGTTTTATAGTAATGTACATTGTTTTATAGTAATGTTCATTGTTTTATAGTAATGTTCATTGTTTTATAGTAATGAAGGAGGTAAGAGTCAACCCTCTCCTGAAGAAACCACCTCGACTCGCCTGAAGTCAGCAACTACAGACCGGTCTCTCTTCTTCCTTTTCATTCCAAAACTCTGGAGCGAGCTTCCTTCAACCAAGTGTCCTCCTGTCTCCACGGCAACGACCTTCTTGACCCTCACCAGTCTGGATTCAAGGCCGCTCAACAGAGACTGGCCTCCTTGCTGTCTGAGCAGCTTCACTCTGCTAGAGCAGCCTCTCTCCTCTGCCCTTATCCTTCACTCTGCTAGAGCAGCCTCTCTCCTCTGTCCTTATCCTTCACTCTGCTAGAGCAGCCTCTCTCCTCTGTCCTTATCCTTCACTCTGCTAGAGCAGCCTCTCTCTCCTCTGTCCTTATCCTTCACTCTGCTTGAGCAGCCTCTCTCTCTCCTCTGTCCTTATCCTTCACTCTGCTAGAGCAGCCTCTCTCCTCTGTCCTTATCCTTCTAGACCTTTCTGCAGCATTTGACACCGTGAACCACCAGATCCTTATCTCTTCCCTTCAGGTCCTGGTATCTCAGGCTCTGCACTCCCTCTTCTCTTCCTACCTCAATGACCACACTTACTGGTACCTTGGAGAGGATCTGTCTGATCCTTGTCCTCTCACTACTGGGGTTCCTCAAGGCTCCCCTGGGTCCCCTCCTCTTCTCTCTGTACACTAATTCTCTGGGCTCTGTCATTGGCTTCTCCTACCATAGCCATGCTGATGACACCCAACTGATCCTCTCGTTCCCCCAATCTGAAACACAGGGAGCGGAATCTCTGCCTGTCTGACCGACATCTCTCAGTGGATGTCTGCTCACCACCTGAAAATCAACCCTGACAAGACCGAGCTACTATTCCTTCCAGGGAAAGAGTCCCCCACCCACGACCTTCATCAGCTCTGTGTTGGCCCCCGACTGTCAGGAACCTCGGGGTGACACTTGACAGTCAACCTGATGGCCAACATCACTGCGACAACGCGTTCCTGTAGGTCCATGCTGCACAACATCAGGAGAACACGGCCTCTTCTTACTCAGAAGGCGGCACAGGCTCTGGTCCAGGCTCTGGTCCAGGTTCTGGTCATTTCGCGCCTCGACTACTGCAACGCCCTCCTGGCAGCTCTACCTGCTAAGGCCATCCGACCTCTGCAGCTCATCCAGAATGCTCCTGCTGGTCTTCAGCCTGACTCCTCCCACACCACTCCACTCCTCCGCTCTCTTCATGGTTACCAGTGGAGCAGCATCCGCTTCACAACATTGGTTCTTGCGCATCGTACGAACGGATCGGGCCCCGTCTACATCCTGGATGTGGTCACACCGTACACCCCGGCACAACAGCCAACCGACTTGTGACTCCTGCACCTCGAGCTCATCACTCTACATCCAGACTGTTTGCTGTCCTGGCTCCTCATTGGTGGAACGAGCTCCCCACTGACATCAGGACAGCAGGAAGTCTCTACACCTTCCGCCGGAAACTAAAAACACATCTTTTCCGACTATCTGGAATAAAACACAGATTAGCACTTCAGTGGCTCTTACTTCTGGTACTTTTGTACTTCGACTTTCTTGAAGAAATGTTACTTTCTGGATTCTTGTTCTGAGTTTGTACTCTTGGTTGTGTGGTCTAGTGTCGGCGATGCAGAACATCAGGAAAGCCGCTGTATGCCGAGCTGTTCATAAAGTTTATTTAGCGCTTAAACTTCTGAATGTGTTCATTACGATCCCTGGCCCACACACACATTCTCACACATTCACACACACACATTCACACACATATTCAAACTCCTGTTCTGTATGATCATCTCCACATACATGTTTGCACACATTTATGTTATCTACTTGTTCTGGAAGAGTAGAGATGGTAATATGATGGGGTGACGAGGCACTTAAAATTAGCCGATATATTTAACACTCATGTTCACACCAAACGCGTTGAGTAGTTTGATGTTTCCACGTTTGTGTGATTTCACAAGTATAGAGCAGAAATAGTGGTTATTTCTTCCTTTGAGTTTATTTGACTTTGTGCCATTATAAAATCAATGTTCCTGTGATCGACGCTTCCCCCTTTTGTTGTCTGACGGGCAATCATCCTGAGGACTGACGTCTGGTTAGAATTAACGAGACAGTTTGAGGGCGGATCAGCCTTTGAGACGCAGAGAGAGCCTGATGTCAATCATCTCGTTAAATTAAGCGGGAAAATAGGACATTTGATCGACTTTGTTGAGCTACGTACGAGAAATAGGGCCCCGCTGCTTACAAATGTTATTGTTTTGTATTTCTGTGTTTGTACATGAAGAGCAACACATACACATTTAGTCAGTGATGAAAGTTGATATCAGTCTGAAGTCACCGTTGTTCATAATGTGCTCCCTGCAGATGTCCAGCAGCTGGTTTGGATTAAACCAGATGTCCCCCCTGAGGACCAGAACCAAGAGGAGCTGGAGCCCCTCCTCATAAAAGAGGAGCCGGAGCCCCTCCTCATAAAAGAGGAGCTGCAGGATCTCTGGAGGGAGATCAGCTCATTGTGCTGGAGGAGGCCGATATCACCAAGTTCTTATCCACTGCTGTTACTGTGAAGAGTGAAGATGACGAACCTCAGACCTCACGGCTTCATCAAAGCCAGACGGAGGACAACAAAGAGGCGGAGCCTCCCGCCTGCAGCTCAGCTACAACAATACAGATGGAAACTGATGGAGAGGACTGTGGGGGATCAGGACCAGACAGGAACCTAAATCCACATCGTCATTCACATCCAAATGCTGATGATGAAGAGGCTTCAGACTCTTCTGAGACTGAGGTCAGTTGTGGTGATTGGCAAGAAGCTTTGTCAGATTCTGGACCTGACAGTGAAGACGGTGACAATGTCTGGAAGGAGCCCAGGGCACCTGAGTCTGCTGCACATGCCCTAAAATATAAGGAAGCTCTTGTAAGTCATGTGGGATGTAACACCGGCAACAAATCCAATGAATCACGATCAAAAGAGCTCATGAGAGAGAAAGCAAGGTGTGATGATTATGGGAAAAGATTTACACACCAGGGACATCTGAAGAGACACGTTAGAATCCACACAGGAGAGAAACCATTCAGTTGTGATGTTTGTGGAAAAAGATTTACACACCAGGGACAGCTGAAGACACACATGAGAGTCCACACAGGAGAGAAACCATTCAGTTGTGATGTTTGTGGAAAAAGATTTACACACCAGGGACATCTGAAGGAACACATGAGAGTCCACACAGGAGAGAAACCATTCAGTTGTGATGATTGTGGGCAAAGATTTACACAACAGGGACATCTGAAGACACACATGAGAGTCCACACAGGAGAGAAACCATTCAGTTGTGATGTTTGTGGAAAAGATTAACACGACAGGGAGCTCTGAAGCTACACATGAGAGTCCACACAGGAGAGAAACCATTCAGTTGTGATGTTTGTGTAAAAACGTTTGTATCACAGCAAGGTCTGAAGAAACACATGAGAGTCCACACAGGATAGAATGTGTTTCTTCCAATAGCGACAAATTAACTATGTGAGTTGTTCTCTTTCTGTTGTGTTTAATAAAAATAAGGTAATTTTTTTAAATTGTTTCCCATGTAATTTGTTTGTAAATGAGATGGAAGGCAAAGTGTTTTTTAATCATTTGATAAATCTTTATTAAAAACAATAACAACATACTGAGTGTCTTGGATGGAGGAAACTAAAAACAAACTAAAAACTGCACAAATACGTCTGTATTTAAAATGCATTTTCCCTGTAATTGTTTAAAGTCTACATAAAGAGACTTTTTCAAGTTCACTTTGTGTTACTGAAACTATTACACTTTCTCTTACAGATCCCATTGTTGTTGTTTTGTTTTACACACATTTTGAAGACACTACAGGTGAAGAGGGTAAACATGTTTTTATCCATATGTCACCATGAAACTTCTCCAGTTGGTTACTGACATTAAGACCATAGTTTTAATCAATTGTTCAAAAGTCAAAAGTTTTCTGAAGTGTTATGTTTAAATATGCAACTGAGGTGTTAACTAATGCTAACTGTTGGTGCTAAAGGAGAAATCTACAGACCCAAACAGACAAAGGCTGGCCAATGCTGCTGCATGCATATGATTCTGTGAAAGAATGCCCGATGCTCCTGCAATATATGCAAATAAGGCAGATATACTGCAATGGAGTTAATGGATGCTGGGAGAGCCCATCAGGAACTATTTTAACAAAATGACCTGAATTATTGTTACTATTTTAAACGTGTTTAAGTGTGTTGATGCATCTTTTGTAGACAAACACTCGTGGTTATAAACATCAACAAGTGATATCAAACTCTCTCATTTCTCTGTGACAAACATGTTTTAGAGGAAAGTTTAAAGCACAGAGACTGACTGGCAAATGTTCTCTGGTCTCAACATGAACTCTGGACTTTGTGGTGTTTCAGGAGGAAAACTGACTCAGTTATTCTCTCATTAGTTTCATATTTTATACATTAGCTTCGTATGAAACACTGAAAATAAGACAAGAAGAAAGTACTTTGTTCATTCTTGAATCAAGAAATACTTTATTCATCATGTGAACCTGTTAAACCAGTTTGACCAGAATCTCAGTTATGTAAAAGAATAATGAAAGATTTACTGATTGATTATAATACTTTATTTTATAATTCAACACAGTACATCATTTGTACGTTGATTTGGAAAACAACAACAACAACAACAACATTTAGTCTCACAAATGTATTCATTAGGGCTGGGCAACGATTACAAATTTTAATCGCGATTAATCGCATGATTTCCCTGATGAATCACGATTAATCGCATTTGTATATGCAAAATCCAATAATTAATTCAAAAGTAGTGTATAGCGCACTTCTATTTTAAATGTTCTGCCATATGAATGAAAGTGCCACAACGTGTTGTCCCTGTTAGAGTGAGACACCAGAAAACACTTTCAGTGCAGTTTGTCAATTCCTAGAACTTGACACTTATTTTAAATGTTCTGCCATATGAACTAAAGTGTCAAACGCCTGTTATGCAGAGACACTGTGACAGAACGCTGGAGACTGTGCGCCAAGCAGGGGACATGATCACAAGGCAGTCGTCTCGCAGCAGAGATCATCTCTGGTGCTCTATCTGTGCTCAGTGTGGTGACTTTATTTGACACATTCCACTGCAACTTCAGTAAAGTGTCCCGCACACATTTCAGCAGAATGTCTCTCCTCTGTGTTCATCAGTCAGGGCATGTGAATGCAGCGCCCACTTCTCATCAATATAATGCACAGTAACTCCGAGGTCATTGTGGTTACCGAGTGATGTCCAGTAGGGTGACCAGATTTGAGTTTGTGAAAAAGAGGACACTTCGTCTCAGAGGGGGGGGGGGGGGGGGGTGCTGAGATTAAACATCTCTCTTGTTCTGCCTGTTTTGTGATATACATGCCTAAAAGGTGCCTAATATTTCTAGACTGAAATAATATCGGCATTATAATTATTATAACTATGAGGATTTTTTAGTTGCCTATTTTGTGGAGCCCCCTCAGGACTTTGTGCCCTACGCACAGCGCCTAGTGCGCTATGGGAGCGGCGGCGCTGGTTGGAGTGTATAGCATGCCGCACAAACAACAATGAACTAGTGGAGGCGGCGAGGTGCTCCGTGTTGCCAGATTGGAGATGGTGAAGTATCATACCAAAGGCTCAAAATGGTTGTATTTGGAGGATAATTATCGTGTCTCTGGCAACCCTGAGATCGGTCGACCAATGACTGTTCTCTATTCTGGGAGATACCATTTCCACAACTTGTAAGGGGTAAATACTAGTTTATGAAAACCCAGAGAAACACAAATATCCGACGAAGCAAAATCCCGGACGTTTTTGGAATCCCTGCCGGACGTATTTTTTAGGTCTCAAAAGCAGGACATGTCCGGGGAAAACCGGACGTCCAGTCGTCCCCAGTGAGAGCAACAGGGTGCACGTTGTGAAGCTGTCGCTTTTGCAGTCCTCTCCTTTTCATACAACTCGTGTATTCTAAGTGTGACGTGTGTCTTGAGGGCATCTCATACCTGCCGTCATTTGTTGAGATTCTCCATGTTTGTTAAACCGCGAATGACTTTCTTTTCCGGTTCCGCAGCAATCAGTAGCAGACTTTTACAAAATAAAAGCCTATGAGCAACACACTTTTACAATAATAAAATAAATAATAAAACCTGCGTTAACGCGCGATAAAATAATTGTCGGCGTTAATTAATTGATGCGTTAACGTGCCCAGCCCTAGTATTAATAGAATAATTTGCATGAAGTTCTAAGAACAAAATATCTCCGATAAAGAAGCTCTGGTGCTTTCTCTCTTTAAGACCCATGCAGAGGAAGAGAAACTAAAATTAAAGAATACATCAATAACAATATTCATCAAACATTTAGAGCTCAGAGCATTTTACATTTCCCTGCAGATAAATATGAGTTCAGGTAAACAAAGAGCATCATGAGCAGTGAGAGCCTCCATGACTCAACACACACAGGAAGGAGCGCCACCTACAGGAACTCAGACACCTACACAACAACAAGGAGAAGATGTACAAGTCCCGCCCACAAGGTTTGATTGACAGGTGAAGAAAAGTCTGCTCAGCGACGATGATGGAAACAAAATAAGTTTAAGACTTAAAACACAGACTTTAACCAGATGTCCCTGAACTCACTTCTGTCAATTTGAGTTTACTGAACTCAGCAGTGTCTCCAGGAGAATAATAATCAAACCCAAGTCCAGCATAGTGGCTGAGTGAATGTGGTCTGGACTCTGTGGAGGAGGGTCAAGGTTCCAGAGACGCTGTAGAAGGACAGAATACCTGCTCTGTGATCCAGGTACACTCCTAGTCTGGAGGGCCGAGGACCAGAGACAGGAGTGTGGACTTTGTTGTACATAAATGTAAAACTGTAATTGAAACAAAGTAACGCCCAAGATTTATTATTGAATCCAAACAGACATTCACCCATGCTCCTGTTCTCCTGATATTCTTGTATGAGACGGCTACATCAACCTCCTCCTCCCCACTTCACCTCCCAGTAACAACGTCCAGTCAGACTCTCTCTACTCAGGACCTGAAAACATGAATAGAACCTGTCTGAGTGACTAGAATAAGACTGTTCTTTACTCATATATGCTTTTCTGTTCCCCTCAGATAATAACAGATGTGTGTGTGCTGTGTTTGGATCCAGAGTGATGTCACATGAATACCTTAAGAATCCAGCTCTGGTCTCGGGCTCTGCTTGTGAAGGAGACAGTAAATCCTCCACTTCAGTCACTGCCAGTGAGACGCTTGTCCACTTGTCCCCCAGAACGTCCTGTAGTTTATCTCTGACTTCTGACACAGCCGCCGTCACGTCCTCAGAGTGTCTCAGAGGACGGATATCGATGCCGGACGAGTGTGTCGACTCAGCGCGTGGTGACAGTGAGGGGTAGTGGAGTAGAAACTGCTTGAGATCCTCTGTGTGACAGCAGCTTCAGCTCAGCCTCGTTCCTCTTCAGCTCAGTGATCTCCTGCTCCAGCTTCTCCTGAAGCTCTTGGACTCGACTCACTTCAGTTCTCTGCCGGGATCTGACCTGCTGCTTCACGTCAGAGCTTCTGTTCTCCATGAGCCGGATCAGCTCAGTGAAGATCTTCTCACTGTCCTCCACTGTTTTATCAGCAGAGAGGTTGAGGGCCTCCACCTCCTGATGGAGCAGCTTCAGGTCTTTCTCGGTCCTGGATTCTCTGCTGGATGTTGAGTCGACTCCTCCAGCTCTCTCTGCCTCTCGGTCCTTTCTGCTGCAGCTGAGACTGTGTCGGCCTTTATGTTCATCCATTACAGAGGTAACAGATACACTGCTGATCAGTCCGGCAGAAGATCTTCATCACCTCGTCATGACGAGAGCAGATGTTCTCCTGGAGCTTGTTGGAGGGCTCCACCAGCTTGTGTTTCTTTAATGGAGGTCCATCATAATGAGACTGAAGGTGTTTCTCACAGTAAGAAGCCAGACACACCAGACAGGACTTGAAGGCCTTCAGTCTCCTCCCAGTGCAGACATCACAGGCCACATCTTCAGCTCCAGCATAGCAGTGATCAGCAGGAGCAGCTTGGAGTCCAGTCTTCTTCAGCTGCTCCACTAGAGCTGCCAACATGGTGTTCTTCAGCAGGACAGGCCTCTGTGTGAAGGTCTGCCTACACTGAGGGCAGCTGAGGAGTTTCTTCCCCTCCTCTTCCTCCCAGTGGGCTTTAATACAGTTCATGCAGTAGCTGTGTCCACAGGGAATAGTCACCGGATCCTTCAGGAGATCCAGACAGATGGAACAACAGAAGGTTTCCCGATCCAGCTGAACTCCTTTCTGCTCCATTTCACCTCTCAGGAGCAACGACTGTCTGAGTTTCACTTCCTCAGAAGCGACTCTGCTTTGACTTCTGATGTGAACAACATGTGACGGTTCAGTGAACGGGGCGTGTCAGCTCTATTGGGAGGGAACCAGGAAGTGTGTGGACAGAGTGCAGCCGCCTGTGTTTGAGAGCAGGAGGAAGAGGGAGGGGCTTATCAAGCTGTACTTCATTCCTGGAGGAGGAGCTGAAAGAGGGTGAAGACAAAAAGGAAAATTAATAATCCAAAACAACGTTTTGCATCTGAAACATCCCAAAGGATAACAAATGTTTTGTCAGTCTGACTGAGTAGCAGGTTAACGTTAATGAAGCAGATGATCACTTGGAGCACCACTTGATATCAGATGGAGAGCTGCCCACAGGGTGAACCACACGGATGACTGGTCCACCTTGAAGTTTATTATTCATTATAAATATATGTGTGTGATCTTGATTGATTTTGTTGAATCCCTAAAAACGTAACTTTTTAATTTGGTGTTTTTTCCCCACAACAATTGAACTCTGTCGCTGAACCTGGTGACTAGTCCATAAACCTGAGTTACAATAATTAAAATAGAGCCACAGGTTACACATCTGTAGTCCTAGAACCACACAAATGGACCCGTGCTGACCCTTTCAGTCACGTGGGTCAAGGTCACCCAGAGAGGTCAAACCCCATTAACACTGGACAGAGAAACATCCCACGTCACTCACAGCCACGCCCCCTTCGTCACGGTCCAAATCCACTATCGATCCTGTCCAACAGAAGTCCGTCACGTTTACAAGACTCGCGGCATTTCTCAATTCAAAGTACACCGAGTACAGACTTGTTCTTTTGAGTCTGGTCTTGGGAGTCCAGACTCGGACGGTCTTTCTGCGATTGGAACAGCAGCTTTTTTGATAACGTCACCACTTCAGCTGTTCTTGCTCATGAGTTTACTCCAATTATTCACTTTTTACAGTCAAATAAACAAAACATCCTAACATGACATTCCGTGACTCAACAACAGTAGTATTTATAAAAAGTCAACCGTCAGTAGTTTATTTTCTCCTCCGCTATTGTTTCCGGTTGCTGGTGAAATGCATTCTGGGATATCGGCTGGCCAGAGTACGCACAAGTCTCCTTTGATGCATCCTCCGGAAAGTGGGAGGAATCAAGTCACATCCGGGCATTTTGACCGTGCTTTGCGAGAAGCGAACATGTACCCGGTGTGCGGGATTAACTGGTTTTTGAATTAACTGGTTTTGGTACGCGTGCATGAGGCAGATGTGCCGTAGGAGTGGCCTCGAGTTGCCTCTCAGGACCCGTCTCGACTAAGAAGGAAATGCACATTTCCATCGCTTAGCCTCTGTCACGTTCTTTTTATGTAACGCTCATGTTTTAAAGACTAAACACGGAGGACTTTGCTGTAAAATGTGATACCTGTTCGGGAGGCTGTAGTTGAGACGCCGAGGACACGGAGCGAGGACAAAGTAGGTGACTCTGCTGATGCCTGTTCAATATACTACTAACTTCAATAAATACTTGACAAAATGCTCTTGTTGTCAGTCTGATATTTATGTTATACATCGTTATCTGACGTCAAGTCGATGTGAGACCAGTTTACTCTTCATACAGTGTGTAATGAAGCATGTAGCCCGTTGTTTACTCCCAGCTCGCCCACCGCTGTCCGCTGGGAAACTGTGACCGACTCCGATTAAATTGTGATACAACAACAACACTGTGTGCTGTCTCACATCTCTTATGTTTTATATTCCAGACTACGGATCAACATATATCCTCGTAACTATACTCTACCCTGTGCAGCACTCACTGGTCCAGATTTAACATGACTGTTACCTGTTGTTTTGTTACGATAAGGACACACATTGAATAACTACACACAGGAGCGTGTCTTTAGACACATGACGGGGGAGCAGCTTGCTCCAGCCTTCATTTAGGATTTCGACGGCATTAACGAAACGTTTTCCACCTTCAAGACGAACATATCACTTGTTGACTGGCGATAAAAAAAATAAAAAAATGGATAAAGATTAACGCCAAGAATCGAACCCGCGATCATCTGCGACCATAGGGCCTCCTAAGTGGCATCCCAACTACCATTGAGCTAGAGGAATATGGGTTGATTACAGTCAGTTTACGTTTTAGATTAATAGATAAATCACTAATAGTGATAATCAGTAACTGCGTTTCCTATTGTCGCATCAACTTTAATGCACAAAGCGGCTGTTGCCTATGCAATCCCGTATTTGAGTTAGGTGGGTCTATGATGTAAGAAGAAAAGGCAATCGGTGCTAGAATATATTATTGTGGCAGCTGTCCCCAATCTGGCCTCGGCTGCTGGCTGGTTGCCAATCAGTCAGCTGCTCTGGCTGATTGGCAATTAGTCAGCAGCCGATGCTGCTTGTATAAAAGGGCAGCAGAGCTGGAGGGACGGGAGAGTGAGCAGAGGCGCAGGTTTTGTGGTCTGCTTGTGTGTTGTTTGCTGACGAATAAACATGTCTTTCAACCAAACCTCGTGGTTCCGGGCTGATCCTTGGTGCTGGAGGGGGAAACCCACGGGTAGTGGCCATGGAGCTGCTACAATTATATACATATTAATGTCTTCCAAAGTTACTATATTACTTACCTAATTTGCTCAAAGTCAGTTTTTGTTATTGTAAAGTACATTGTAATGTAAATCGGGTAAAATACCCTATAACTCAATGGTAGTTCACAAGCAATGAACAGAACAGCAGGTGCACAAGTCGGCTGTTCGATTCTTTGAGAAATCCGTGTTTTTATTATTTTTTTATTGTCGTTTTAGATATGTTATTATCACCAGTCAACAAGTGATATGTTAGTCATGAAGGTGGAAAACGTTTCGTTAATGCCGTCGAAATCCTAAATGAAGGCTGGAGCAAGCTGCTCCCCCGTCACGTGTCTAAAGACACGCTCCTGTGTGTAGTTATTCAATGCGTGTCCTTATCGTAACAAAACAACAGGTAACAGTCATGTTAAATCTGGACCAGTGAGTGCTGCACAGGGTAGAGTATAGTTACGAGGATATATGTTGATCCGTAGTCTCGAATATAAAACATAAGAGATGTGAGACAGCACAGTGTTGTTGTTGTTGTTGTATCACAATTTAATCGGAGTCGGTCACAGTTTCCCAGCGGACAGCGGTGGGCGAGCTGGGTGTAAACAACGGGCTACATGCTTCATGACACACTGCATGAAGACTAAACTGGTCTCACATCGACTTGACATCAGATAACGACGTATAACATAAATATCAGACTGACAACAAGAGCATTTTGTCAAGTATTTATTGAATTTAGCACCAGCAGAGTCACCTACTTTGTCCTCGCTCCGTGTCCTCGGCGTCTCAACTACAGCCTCCCGAACAGGTATCACATTTTACAGCAAAGTCCTCCGTGTTTAGTCTTTAAAACATTAGCGTTACATTAAAAGAACGTGACAGAGAGGCTAAGCGATGGAAATGTGCATTTCCTAGTTAGTCGAGACGGGTCCTGAGAGGCAACTCGAGGCCACTCCTACGGCACATCTGCCTCATGCACGCGTACCAAAACCAGTTAATTCAAAAACCAGTTAATCCCGCACACCGGGCTGAGACCGATGACGTTTCACGAGAACACAAGTAGAGAAAAGTACGCACAAGTACGCATATTGAGAAACGCCGAGAGTTCAGGACATGTTCATCCGCGAAAGAAAGAAAGAAAGAAAAGAGGAACGTGCCCTGACGCACACGGCCACACGACCAGATCACGTGACTCACCGTGTCGCCCTTGTTCATGTTTTGGTTGTTCAAAGTTGGATTCATGTTTCTTTCGGCTCCCCCGCGTTGCGTTCACTCACTGGAAGCTGGGAAGATGCGTTCAAGGTCCAACAGCCGCCTCTCCTCCTCGGGGACAACTTCAAAAACAAGAAGAAAGAAAACAAACAAACAAACAAGCGCACACACACACACACACACACACACACACACACACACACACACACACACACACACACACACACACACACACACACACACACACACACACACACACACACACACACACACACACACACACACACACACACACACACACACACACACACACACACACACACACACACACACACACACACACACACACACACACACACAGGGCCGAAGATCAGAGGCTTTTTCCACGAGCACACCGTGACTGGTTTCAACACGAAGCTGACGTCACTGAATCCGGTGGATCCAGTTTTTTATCTTCTTCTTCTTTTTGTTTTTAGGAGGCTGGCATCCAAACTGGTGCATTACCGCCACCTACTGCCTTTCTTTGCGAACTAGAAATATCTGGCACTTTATCCCCTCAAAAAGAAAAGAAAAGAAAATAAATGTAAATTAAATTAAACTAAACTAAGAAGGGAGCCCTGTCAACTTCAGTGCCCTACATTATTTTCTTCAACACTGTCTCCTTCAGATACTGCAGCACCCTTCCTGCCCCCAAGGATAATGCATCCCTCAATTGCACCCCTCCTACTGCCAGCCTCGTCTTCAACCTGCCTCGCTCGTTTCTAAATGTCTGGCAATGCCACATGACATGATCCAACGTTTCTGCTATCTTGCAGTACTCGCACAGTCCTGTTGGGTGTTTTTTAATTAATTGCATTGTTTTGTTTATGTCCAATCCTGAGTCTACTCAATATGTTTTTCTCTAGTGCTAAATATTGTTGTCCTCCCCTTGTTAACATCCTTCTGAATAGTATACAGATGTCTTCCTGTGCCTCCTGCCTCCCAACTGTGCTGCCATTCCTTAATCATGTTTATTTATATTAGTGATTTAGCTTCTGATTTGCTAAATAAAATGTCCTTCTTGTTCTGACATTCCAATGCTTGCTTTGCTAGTTTATCTGCTGCTTCATTTCCCTTTACCCCTCTATGTGCCGGCACCCACATGAATGCTACCAAAATACCCATATGCTTAAGACGGAAAAGTGCTTTGTGTATTTCATTGATTAAGTCCTGCCTGCTGTTAGATGTGAGTGATTGTAATGACAATGTTGAACTGGAATCCGAACAAATGATGACCTTGCTTATCTGAACCTCCTCCACCCACTGTAGTGCTGCTAGAATGGCCAATGTCTCGACTGTATCCACCCACAGATGGTCTGACGATCTCCGTTTTACTTCATAACGAAAAGATGGGCTGGTGACCGCAAAACCGGTTCTACCTGGACTAGGATCTTTCGATCCATCCGTGTATGCCGGAGTAAATGATTTATATGTCGTCTTTAGCCTATCCTCCACCATTCCTGCAATATTATCAATGTTTTTAAGTGCTTGGGTTTTATTCAGAGTGAGAAAAAATTGATCAACTAATACTGAGGAAAATAACCAAGGAGGTGTTACCGATAGCGACACGGTAGCAGTGGATTTTATCTGATTCAACCCCATCTCCCTTGCAAATTGTCCACTACTCCACAAAGCAGCCCGTTTGTCCCTTTGGCTTTCCCAACATGGCATGAGCCTTTGTGGTTGGCTGCTTGTCCACGGAATGCCCTTCAGATTGGCCCAATAGCTCAACATTAATTGTTTACGTCTCAAATGCAGCGGCATCTCACCCACCTCCACCTGGAGAGCAGACACAGGACTTGTTCTCAAAGCCCCACAACAAAGTCTCAGAGCCTGAGATTGCACCACATCCAACTTTTTTAGTGAAGTTTTTGCCGCAGTTCCAAACGCTATACACCCAGAATCAAAAACTGATCTCATCAGCGCAATATAAATATTCTTCATTGCAGGCCTGCTGGCTCCCCATTCCGACCCGGTTAGACACCTCATCACATTTAAAATATTTTTACATTTCCTAACTATCATCTGAATCTGCTCATTCCATGTTAGCTTATCATCGAACCACACCCCTAGAAACCTAAAAACCTTCACTTGTTCAATAATTTGCCCATATAGCTTTAGCTGAGTAACCACTCCTCTCTTCCTAGTAAAGCAGATTGTTTTAGTTTTCCCCACAGAAAACTTGAATCCCCATGCATAAGACCATCTTTCCACTTCATTCACGGCCTCTTGTACCTTCCCTTTAATGTGGTTTATGTTCTTCCCCCTCTTCCACAACGCTCCATCATCTGCGAATAGGGATCGTCCAATATCACTCTGAACTCGAAGGAACACATCATTTATCATGATGGAGAACAGTATTGGACTGATACACGACCCTGAGGTGTACCATTCTCCACCGGGTATCTTCTCGATAGTGCTGTCCCAATTCTGACTTGGATAACTCTGTCAAGTAAAAAGTCTTTAATCCAATTGTATATTCTGCCCCCTATTCCCATAATATTCAATTTAATCATCAACCCTTCCTTCCTAACCATGTCATATGCCTTTTCCACATCAAAAAACACCGCCATCATTGACTCCTTATTTACCTGGGCTTTTTTGATTTCTGTCTCTAAACAAATAATTGGGTCCATAGTTCCTCTACCTTTCCGAAATCCACTTTGATGAGGTGTTATCATTCCCCTGGTCTCCATATAATAGCTTAATCTCTCGGTTATCATTCTCTCCATAATTTTACCGACATGAGAGGTTAGTGCTATGGGTCTATAATTTGTTGGATTTGATGAATCTGTGCCCGGTTTCCTGATTGGAATAATCACAGCTTCTTTCCATGATCTAGGAAGTCTCCCCATTTCCCAAATTTTATTATAAAATGATACCAATTTCATCATTGCTAACCTACCTAAATGCTTCAGCATTATATAACATATTTCATCCTTCCCTGGTGATGTCAATCCGGCTCTTTCTATCCCCCTTTTAACCTCTTCCAAAGTAAATGGGGCATCCATTGAACTATTAGTATTGTCTCTTCTTTCCAGAGCACCAGGATGAGCCGCCCGTGTCCTTTCCCTCCCTAATTTACCCTCTCCTGTAAGGTTGGCAGAGCTGTGGATTTCTGGTAACGCTTTTGCCATCATCTCTGCCCTCTCCCCATCTGTCGCTGCTTTCTCCCTTTCTTCAGTACTGGATACTGCCATACTTTTCTGATTCCTCTCATGCTTCTGATCATCCCCCAAATCTTTCCCACAGGTGTTGATCTCCCAATTCTACTACAGTAATTCCTCCAGCTTTCTCTTTTTGCTTTCCGAATGGTTCCCCGTACTCTTGCCTGCGCTTGCTTGTACTGGATCAGATTCTGGAAGTTATGTGTTCTTTTTAAAAGCTTAAGAGCTTTGTTTATTTCTTTTACTGCTCTCCCACATTCCTCAGTCCACCAGGGGACCCCCTTTCTTTTCATCCTTCCTTTACTTTTAGCTATTGCTTGTTTTGCTGCTTCCAGTATTGTAAATGTCATTTTTGTATCAATCTCCTCAATATCTTCATTTAAGTCTATTTTATCCATTTCTTGCTCGCATATATATTTGAAAAGTTCCCATTTTGCCCTATTAAACACCCACTTACCTATCCACTCCCCCTGTTCCTTACTCCTTTGTAATGCTATTTTACACTTTATTGGAAAATGATCACTGCCCACTGACGTTTCCTCTTCTACCTCCCACTCGCATATCCCTGCTAAACTCCTAGATACAATGGTTAAGTCTAGCGCCGACATGTTCCCTGTGTGCACATCTAGTCCCTCTGCCATCGTTTAAACAAACCAAATTGTGTTCCTCTAGTAACTCTTCCATTACCTCCCCATTGAGATCTGTTCTTGCTCCACCCCATAATGTACTATGTGCATTAAAATCTCCACATACCACCACCTTGTTGCCACCTATCCTTTCAATTTGTGCCAATCTATTCACCTCTAATTTTTTACAGGGATTATAAAAATGTACAACAATGACCTCTCCTTCCCTTGCCCAGATCTCCACAGTTACATATTGGAGCTCGGTCCCTATCTTCACCTCTCTAAATGTGACGTCTTCACTAATAAATGTGGCACATCCTCCTCCCTGACCACCCTCCCTATCACACCGAACACACGCATATCCAGCTAGTCTGAAGTCCAAATGTGGTTTTAACCATGTTTCCTGTATGCATATGACATCTGGCTTACGAGGCATATCCCCAACATATTTTTTGAATTCTTGTCCATTAGCCAACAAACTCCGAGCATTCCATTGTAGAATTAACATGATGATGATTAATCCTGTGAGCATGATTCTTTGGTTAACTGCCCTTGTTTCCTAAGCTCTTCCTGTACCGCCATCCCAGTTATTCCGTGAATATTTAAGTATCTTGCTGCACTTTTTACTATTATTTCAATTTTCTCAGATCTCCCTTTTGCCTGGAATGTGCAGTTAACCACTTCTGCCATGAAAAACACAAAGTTCTCCTTATTTACTGCCATTATATTCTCATCTCCCCTTTGACTCTTAGTCGACAGTTGTTCACTTGGCTGTTGAGCCGGTTCCTTCCTTACTACATCTCCCCCCCTCCCCCACTTTCCCTCTGAGCCCTCTTTGCTGCTTCTGCATACGATATATTCATTTTCACTTTCAGCTACTGCACTACCACTGCCTTCTTTCTCACTTCACACCCACCAGAGGCCACACTGTGTGCACCTCCGCAATTTGCACATTTGAGCTCTGTCCCAGCCTCACATTTCCCATAGTCATGTTCCCCTCCACATTCTCCACATCTTTGCTTCCTTTACACGCTGCATAATATGGCCATACTTTTGGCATTTGAAACACCTCAAAGGTGGTGGGACATATGCTCTTACTCTATACCTTAAATACCCCACAGTAACTGAGTCAGGCAACACCCTTTCTTCAAAATCTAGCAGCACTGACAAACTGTCCACCCTTTCTCCACCTCGTCTTGCCTGCAGACTTTTAATCCCTAGAACTTTACCCCCTTTAATACTTGCTCTCAGTTCCTCCACGTTCTCTTCCACTGGGATACCGTATATCACGCCTCTAACAAAGGGCCCATCATTTAACTTCTTCACGCCTCAACCACTATATTGCACACTTTTTCAGCTTCATTGCTTTCCCTCTCTGCCCCTCGTCCTTACACTGGATCAACAATCCGCCATCAGCCAGCACCTTCGCCATCACAATCTCACCAACTTTCTCCTTCAACCCGCGAGTCAGCGCCACCGGCTTATTTTCCGAATGTCATTTCCGTCCTTGAATCTCACAATTATTTTGAACCCTCCTTCTCTGCAATCTTTACCTCATCCCCTGCTTTTCTCTCTCCCGTCCCCACGACTACCAGATCTACTACGACTCCTGGCTCGTTTCTTATTCCCCACTACAGACCAGCTATGATAATCCATATCCTCACTCCCACCTCTCCATCGCTATCGCCTCCCATCCTTAGTCCAGTCACAGGTCAGTGTATGTCCACTCCGCTGAAACTAATCCTCCAAACTTTCTGTCGTTAGTCACGCTTACAAGCTTCGCACCACTCCGGAGAAAAACTGAAGTCCCTCCTTCCCGGACAGCCTCCCCGGAGGCCACTGAATGAAGGTTGCCGCTTTAGACGCTCAATTTCAGTGAACGCTCTATTGGCCGACTGCGGTCACGTCGTCTATCTAACATACATTTTAACATACATTTTATACACAACCAAATAGGAGGAGTTTATTATCCCGGCCTTCGTGGACCAATCACCTTCATGCAAAATTACCTAATTCAGGAACTGATCTATAGGTTGAACCTAAAGACACGTGGAACCTCTGAGTTCAAACTGAACTGTGGCCCGTGACCCAGTTAAAGACAGAATCACGTAATATTCTAGAAATGATCTACTAACGTCGCTGCGCCCAGGCCTGTTACATATTTTCTTCTCTACTCCCGGAGACGTGGTCTTCCAAAGTCGAGGCATGTCATATAGATTCTTAAACCTTTGAGCTCTGACTTTGCATGTTTCGTATAAACTGATATTACAGGGTAGGTGAAAATATACTACAGTTTGAAAACCAGTAGGGTGGAACACCGGCATGACGACAATGGAAATTCTGAATTACTTAAAGTACAAGAAACTTGAAGAAGTTTTTCCAAATATGTGGGTGTCCCTCAGCATTGCTGTCACACTACCTGTGACAGTAGCTTCTGCTGGAAGAAGCTTCTCTATATTAAAATGACTGAAGACCTACCTGAGGTCAACGATGAGTCAGGAACGCCTCACTGGGCTGACGAGCATCAACCAAGAGGTCTCAAGTAAAATATTATTTGATACCATCAACGAATATGCCATCAGGAAGTCCAGACGAGTCACATTTGAATGCTGTGTCAATTTTGAAGGTGAATAGAAATACCAGAAACAACTTTTCATCTTCTATTATTTGAGATGGGGATATAAGTACTAAGAACTTCAATGCTTTAATGTTGTATTGGTACGTACCGTATCCATAAAAGCACTTTTGTTTGTAGAGGGTATAGTTAGGGTATAGAGGGTCATCATTTGCTTAAATGTCCTTACAGGTGCTTAAGAGTGTTTTGCACAGTTTATGGAGTTAATTTAATCCAAACTTTGAGTGTGTAATAAACAGTGGTGGGAGTAACGCGTTACTGTAATTCCACTACTTTTAGCTGTAACGAGCATGTAACAAATTATTTTTTTTAATCAACTAACGCAGTTACAATTACTGAAATTTAAATGAGTTCGTTACTCTCTTTTGTGAAAAATGAACACTTGCAGACAAGAAGACAAGCTAGGCCTACTTTAGCTGCTTCTGATCTGACATCGCAGGACCTTGGTGGCGCAATGATATTGTAACGTCTCGGACGTTATGGCACTGATGACACGGAGACGGGACGACGTTATTATTCCTCCCTTTATTGGGCATTCACCAACACAGACAGCTGCTCCTCTCGGCTCAGCAGCTCGAACATCAACAACAACGGTACCCGTCAACCACCCGTAACTTCCGTTTTCCGACAGGTTAACCCCGCCTCCCCTCTACTCCGCCAATCACAGGCACGCCCCCTCGACCAGCACGCACGGTGCCACACTGTGATTGACAGCCACTTCCAGTGTTGCCAGGTCCGCGGTTTTTGCCGCTGGTTGAATTTTTTGTCCGCTGGTTCGGGTAGACCTATTTTGCATGCAAATTACATGAATATCTTCAAATAAAAATCCATATTTTAAATGAAATAATTTATTTATACCCAAATCCTACCAAACTGACTCCAGATCAGCACGTATACGCCTCACGAGCACCCCCCCCCCCCCCTCAATTATATGCAGCACCTCAAGGCACCTTTGTCTTCTCTTTTAATTAGTGTTAATACTGTAGGCCAATCACTTTTATTTCATTGGGCCTAATGTGGTAAAAAAAACACTGTTAAATGACTGAGACAGTTATTTTGTATTAAGTTAAGTTTTAAAAAGGACTTTTGTACTCCTGCTTGATTTGAAGGCCTGTTGCCCTGTTGATTGCAATAAATAGGTCTACAACATATGCTTATTGTGTTTGACTGTTCAGTACTGTTCATGACATAAAAAAGCAGACATAAAAGTAACTTAAAAGTTACTTTCCCTAGTAACTAATTACTTTTGATATACAGTAACTAGTAAAGTAATTAAATTACTTTTAAAAGAAGTAACTAGTAACTATAACTAATTACTAATTTTCAGTAACTTGCACAACACTGGTAATAAATTATTGAAAATAATAAAAAAGAAAGTGTGTGTGTCGGGGGGGGGGGGCACACAACCCAATCTCGCCTAGGGCAACCAAAGGGCTAGAGCAGATGATTGTGAAGGAATAGGTCTGTGAGGTGAGAAAGACGATCTGTATGAATATCAATCTGAGACCGGCCCACCGTGAGGCTACACTGCCCTCTAGCGGCCATCGGTGGTAAGACCCCTCTATTAAAACCCTACGGTTCAGAATAACAGTTGGATAGATAATGTTAGTAATAACCTTATGTTTACACATCATTTCTGTTTGTATTGTGTTATGAATATATATATATATATACAGGCCAGTGATTATTATTTCTCCTTCTTTTAAAGATAGAGAATCAGGGCGCTTCATAATTAATATAATAAATTTTATTATTAATAAATTTTATTATTAATAAATGATATATATTGTATAATGATATATTATATTATTATTATTATATAATGTTTTATCTGATCTTATTTGGCATTTTTTTGGACTGCTTTATTTTTGAGAAAATATCCAAAATGCGAAATGTTTATTTTAATAACTATTTTCAAATAACCTAAATATAATTCCAATATGAGTTTAAAAACAGCGTCATCACGTGGGAGGGTCTCCAGCTGCCTGTCAAGAAAACACAGGAAGTCACTCACTTCCTGTTAGTTCATTCTGTAGGCAACTTGTAGTTTACAGACCTCGTTGGGATCTCCCATCATGCACTGGGCCAGGCAGTCCGTGGAGAAGCAACTGCAAGCGCCTCGCTCTCGTGAGATTATCGGTGCCCAACGTGATCATGACGTCAGGGCCAGTCGGACGCTCATCTAACCGCGCATGCGTGGTTCGGAGACGGACTCTGCGGACCTTCTCTCCCACGAGCCTCCGGTGTCGGTCTCCGTGTCTCCGGGAGAAATGCTGAGACTGTTGGTGAAGCAGCAAGTCCACGCGGCTTCTGGAGACACGTTGGGGCTGATTGACAGATTAATCTCAGATTATGAGGAGGACGTTTCTCGTTTTAGAGAACATGAGCGACACAGATCAGGTCGGTGCTTCTTCTTCCTGGTCCCGGTGTGCGGGATTAACTGGTTTTTGAATTAACTGGTTTTGGTACGCGTGCATGAGGCAGATGTTCCGTAGGAGTGGCCTCGAGTTGCCTCTCAGGACCCGTCTCGACTAACTAGGAAATGCTCATTTCCATCGCTTAGCCTCTTTGTGACGTTCTTTTTATGTAACGCTAATGTTTTAAAGACTAAACACGGAGGACTTTGCTGTAAAATGTGATACCTGTTCGGGAGGCTGTTGTTGAGACGCCGAGGACACGGAGCGAGGACAAAGTAGGTGACTCTGCTGGTGCTAAATTCAATAAATACTTGACAAAATGCTCTTGTTGTCAGTCTGGTATTTATGTTATACGTCGTTATCTGAGGTCAAGTCGATGTGAGACCAGTTTACTCTTCATACAGTGTGTAATGAAGCCCGTTGTTTACACCCAGCTCGCCCACCGCTGTCAGCTGGGAAACTGATCGACTACGATTAAATTGTGATACAACAACACTGTGTGCTGTCTCACATCTCTTATGTTTTATATTCGAGACTACGGATCAACATATATCCTCGTAACTATACTCTACCTTGTGCAGCACTCACTGGTCCAGATTAAACATGACTGTTACCTGTTGTGTTACGATAAGGACACACATTGAATAACTACACATAGGAGTGAGCGTGTCTTTAGACACATGACGGGGGAGCAGCTCCAGGCTTCATTTAGGATTTCGACGGCATTAACGAAACGTTTTCCACCTTCATGACGAACATATCACTTGTTCACTGGCGATAACAAAATATCTGAAACGACAATAAAAAAATAATAAGAACACGGATTTCTCAAAGAATCGAACAGCCAACTTGCATTGCCTAGTTAGTCGAGACGGGTCCTGAGAGACAACTCGAGGCCACTCCTACGGCACATCTGCCTCATGCACGCGTACCAAAACCAGTTAATTCAAAAACCAGTTAATCCCGCACACCGGTCTTCATGCTCGTTTTACGGCTTTACGTCACATTTAGTCCGTTTCCAGCTCGTTGGTTGTAGTCAGCGAGACTTTTGGTGAACATGGTTCGTCTCCAGCTCTCCTCCGACCAGCTTCACCAGGGAGGAACTTTACACACCCGACGGTCCTCTAGTCAAACCTCACGGAGATGTTTTAGTCTATTAATAACCGTGTGTGTGTGTTACGAGGATCTGACGGATCTAATTGTTTGCAATTGTGTGTGTGTGTGTGTGTGTGTGTGTGTGTGTGTGTGTGTGTGTGTGTGTGTGTGTGTGTGTGTGTGTGTGTGTGTGTGTGTGTGTGTGTGTGTGTGTGTGTGTGTGTGTGTGTGTGTGTGTGTGTGTGTGTGTGTGTGTGTGTGTGTGTGTGTGTGTGTGTGTGAAGCGGTCAGTGTGTCGTACTGATCTCTCAGGTGTTCTGCAGCCTCAGTCTTTGATGTGACTTCAGCTCCAGAAGCTGTGGTGAAAGGGTTAAACTGCATTGAGTGCAGCTGGTCCTTTAGTCTGAGTTGTTTCTGATGATCATCTTTTGAATCAACATTACAACTTAAAACACCATCAAGTCACTTCTTGGTCACACTGAGTTGTGGTGTTTCATGATCTATTGGGATCAGATTATAATCTGCATACAAAACAAAACAACACAGAGATGTGAGACATTGTTAGTGTGAGAACGTATTTAATTCAGCTTGTTAGAAACTGAACAATGAGACGGTTTAGTAGCTTTATATTAATAAAGTAATACTATGAACCAGGTTGTTTATATTAATAAAGTAATACTATGAACTAGGTTGTTTGTATTAATAAAGTAATACTATGAACCAGGTTGTTTATATTAATAAAGTAATACTATGAACCAGGTGTTTATATTAATAAAGTAATACTATGAACCAGGTTGTTTATATTAATAAAGTAATACTATGAACCAGGTTGTTTATATTAATAAAGTAATACTATGAACCAGGTTGTTTATATTAATAAAGTAAAACTATGAACCAGGTTGTTTATATTAATAAAGTAATACTATGATGACAAAGTCTCTCAGATCTTTTTTGTAGTCCATCTCCTGGACGTTGTAGTTCCAATTGCAGACTGACCTCACTAACATGCCGTCGCATCATAACTACGTAGTTTGGTGAGTGGAGTCTGATCCTTTTCCTAACTCCTCATGAACTCTCCTTCCCATCTCTCCTTGACCCGTGACATGTTCCCAGAGGTCAAGGAGAAGTGGTTAGAAGCGACGTTAGGAGGTCACTATCTGACTGTTGGACTGTGACCTTCTGTGTCCGTCTCCAGGAGAAATGCTGAGACTGTTGGTGAAGCAGAGACTCCAGGCGGCTTCTGAACACACTCTGGGGCTGATTGACAGATTCACAGCAGATTATGAGGAGGAAGTTTCGCTTGAGGGAAAATGAGCGACGACACAAACTCCTGGAGGCCGTGTTCAACCTCGAGTTCAGCTGCACAGATCAGGTTTGTGCTTTTCATTATTATCCCGTCTCCTGTGTTTCGTGTGGGTTTACGCCGACCGAGGAGATGTGTCGAGTAAATAATAATAAATGAGAGGAGGAGGGCCCCTCCTGTGAGGAAGGAGCACACGAGCAGATCCGAGGTCAGGACCACGTCACGGGATGTGGGTGCTGGAAGAGCCGGACTTGTTCTGGGAGAGCAGAGTGGTTTTGGGTTCTGACCTGTGCTGCCTGAGAAGGACTCTGTGATGCATCACATGAGCTTCTGTTTGACACGTGATCAGAGAATAAATCCTCCCGCTGGAAAGGAGAGAACGAGAGAAGGTCGTTGGCTGAATTATGACTTCACCAGACATCCAGTTGTGGAAATACGTTACAGTTTGGTGCATTGTTTTACAGTAATGTTCATTGTTTTATCGTAATGTTCATTGTTTTATCGTAATGTACATTGATTTATAGTAATGTACATTGTTTTTTAGTAATGTACATTGTTTTATAGTAATGTTCATTGTTTTATAGTAATGTACATTGTTTTATAGTAATGTTCATTGTTTTACAGTAATGTACATTGTTTAATAGTAATGTACATTGTTTTACAGTAATGTTCATTGTTTTACAGTAATGTGCATTGTTTAATAGTAATGTACATTGTTTTATAGTAATGTACATTGTTTATAGTAATGTTCATTGTTTTATAATAATGTTCATTGTTTAATAGTAATGTTCATTGTTTTATAGTAATGTTCATTGTTTTATCGTAATGCACATTGTTTTATAGTAATGTACATTGTTTTATAGTGATGTTCATTGTTTTACAGTAATGTACATTGTTTATAGTAATGTTCATTGTTTTATATTAATGTACATTTTTTATAGTAATGTTCATTGTTTTACAGTAATGTACATTGTTTAATAATAATGTACATTGTTTTATAGTAATATTCATTGTTTTATAGTAATCATTGTTTTATAGTAATGTATTGTTTTATAGTAATGTTCATTGTTTTATAGTAATCATTGTTTTATAGTAATGTTCATTGTTTTACAGTAATGTACATTGTTTAATAATAATGTACATTGTTTTATAGTAATGATCATTGTTTTATAGTAATGTTCATTGTTTTATAGTGATCATTGTTTTATAGTAATGTTCATTGTTTTATAGTAATGTACATTGTTTTACAGTAATGTTCATTGTTTTATAATAATGAAGGAGGTGAGAGTCGACCCTCTCCTGAAGAAACCCACCTCGACCCGTCTGAAGTCAGCAACTACAGACCGGTCTCTCTTCTTCCTTTTCATTCCAAAACTCTGGAGCGAGCTATCTTCAACCAAGTGTCCTCCTGTCTCCACGGCAACGACCTTCTTGACCCTCACCAGTCTGGATTCAAGGCCGCTCAACAGAGACTGGCCTCCTTGCTGTCTGAGCAGCTTCACTCTGCTAGAGCAGCCTCTCTCTCCTCTGTCCTTATCCTTCACTCTGCTAGAGCAGCCTCTCTCTCTCCTCTGTCCTTATCCTTCACTCTGCTAGAGCAGCCTCTCTCTGTCCTTATCCTTCACTCTGCTAGAGCAGCCTCTCTGTCCTTATCCTTCACTCTGCTAGAGCATCCTCTGTCCTTATCCTTCACTCTGCTAGAGCAGCCTCTCTCCTCTGTCCTTATCCTTCACTCTGCTAGAGCAGCCTCTCTCTCCTCTGTCCTTATCCTTCACTCTGCTAGAGCAGCCTCTCTCTCCTCTGTCCTTATCCTTCACTCTGCTAGAGCAGCCTCTCTCTCCTCTGTCCTTATCCTTCACTCTGCTTGAGCAGCCTCTCTCCTCTGTCCTTATCCTTCTAGACCTTTCTGCAGCATTTGACACCGTGAACCACCAGATCCTTATCTCTTCCTTCAGGTCCTGGTATCTCAGGCTCTGCACTCTCCCTCTTCTCTTCCTACCTCAACGACCACACTTACCGGGTACCTTGGAGGATCTGTGTCTGATCCTTGTCCTCTCACTACTGGGGTTCCTCAAGGCTCCCTGGGTCCCTCCTCTTCTCTCTGTACACTCATTCTCTGGGCTCTGTCATTGGCTTCTCCTACCATAGCCATGCTGATGACACCCAACTGATCCTCTCGTTCCCCCAATCTGAAACACAGGTAGCAGAATCTCTGCCTGTCTGACCGACATCTCTCAGTGGATGTCTGCTCACCACCTGAAAATCAACCCTGACAAGACCGAGCTACTATTCCTTCCAGGGAAAGGCTCCCCCACCCATGACCTGACTACCACCTTCAACAGCTCTGTGTTGGCCCCGCCCCCGACTGCCAGGAACCTCGGGGTGACACTCGACCGTCAACTCTCCCTGACGGCCAACATCACTGCGACAACGCGTTCCTGTAGGTCCATGCTGCACAACATCAGGAGAACACGGCCTCTTCTTACTCAGAAGGCGGCACAGGTTCTGGTCCAGGTTCTGGTGCAGGCTCTGGTCCAGGCTCTGGTCCAGGTTCTGGTGCAGGCTCTGGTCCAGGTTCTGGTCCAGGCTCTGGTCATTTCGCGCCTCGACTACTGCAACTCCCTCCTGGCAGCTCTACCTGCTAAGGCCATCCGACCTCTGCAGCTCATCCAGAATGCTCCTGCTGGTCTTCAGCCTGACTCCTCCCACACCACTCCACTCCTCCGCTCTCTTCATGGTTACCAGTGGAGCAGCATCCGCGCTTCACAACATTGGTTCTCATGCCGTGCACTGCTACGAACGGATCGGGCCCCTCTACATCCTGGATGTGGTCACACCGTACACCCCGGCACAACAGCCAACCGACTTGTGACTCCTGCACCTCGAGCTCATCACTCTACATCCAGACTGTTTGCTGTCCTGGCTCCTCATTGGTGGAACGAGCTCCCCACTGACATCAGGACAGCAGGAAGTCTCGACACCTTCCGCCGGAAACTAAAAACACATCTTTTCCGACTATATGTGCATTAAAACACAGATTAGCACTTCAGTGGCACTTACTTCTGGTACTTTGGTACTTCGACTTTCTTGAAGAAATGTTACTTTCTGAATTCTTGTTCTGAGTTTGTACTCTTGGTTGAGTGGTCCAGTGTGGTCTATTGTGGTCTATTGTGGTCTATTGTGGTCTAGTGTGGTCTAGTGTGGTCTATTGTGGTCCAGTGTGGTCCAGTGTGGTATAGTGTGGTCTAGTGTGGTCCAGTGTGGTCTATTGTGGTCCAGTGTGGTCTAGTGTGGTCTAGTGTGGTCCAGTGTGGTCTAGTGTGGTCTAGTGTGGTCCAGTGTGGTCTAGTGTGGTCCAGTGTGGTCCAGTGTGGTCTATTGTGGTCCAGTGTGGTCTATTGTGGTCTAGTGTGGTCCAGTGTGGTCCAGTGTGGTCCAGTGTGGTCCATTGTGGTCTAGTGTGGTCCAGTGTGGTCTAGTGTGGGTCTAGTGGTCCAGTGTGGTCCAGTGTGGTCTAGTGTGTGGTCCAGTGTGGTCTTGTGGTCCAGTGTTGTCTAGTGTGGTCCAGTGTGGTGTAGTGTGGTCTATTGTGGTCCAGTGTGGTCTAGTGTGTTATTGTGTGTTATAGTGTGGTCTATTGTGGTCCAGTGTGGTCTATTGTGGTCTATTGTGGTCCAGTGTGGTATAGTGTGGTCTAGTGTGGTCTAGTGTGGTCTATTGTGGTCCAGTGTGGTCCAGTGTGGTCTAGTGTGGTCCAGTGTGGTCTAGTGTGGTCCAGTGTGGTCTAGTGTGGTCCAGTGTGGTCTAGTGTGGTCTAGTGTGGTCTAGTGTGGTCTAGTGTGGTCCAGTGTGGTCCAGTGTGGTCTAGTGTGGTCTAGTGTGGTCTAGTGTGGTCTTCTGTGGTCTAGTGTGGTCCAGTGTGGTCTAGTGTGGTCTAGTGTGGTCTAGTGTGGTCCAGTGTGGTCCTGGTGGCATGGTCTGAGTGTGGTCTAGTGTGGTCTTGCACCCAGTGTGGTCTATTGTGGTCTAGTGTGGTCCAGTGTGGTCCAGTGTGGTCCAGTGCGGTCCAGTGCGGTCCAGTGTGGTCCAGTGTGGTCCAGTGTGGTCCAGTGTGGTCCAGTGTGGTCCAGTGTGGTCTAGTGTGGTCTAGTGTGGTCCAGTGTGGTCTAGTGTGGTCCAGTGTGGTCCAGTGGTCCAGTGTGGTCCAGTGTGGTCTAGTGTGGTCTAGTGTGGTCTAGTGTGGTCCAGTGTGGTCCAGTGTGGTCTAGTGTGGTCCAGTGTGGTCCAGTGTGGTCTAGTGTGGTCTAGTGTGGTCTAGTGGTCCAGTGTGGTCTAGTGTGGTGTGGTCTAGTGTGGTCTAGTGTGGTCCAGTGTGGTCCAGTGTGGTCCAGTGTGGTCCAGTGTGGTCTAGTGTGGTCTAGTGTGGTCTAGTGTGGTCTAGTGTGGTCTAGTGTGGTCTATTGTGGTCTAGTGTGGTCTAGTGTGGTCTATTGTGGTCCAGTGTGGTCTAGTGTGGTCTAGTGTGGTCTAGTGTGGTCTAGTGTGGTCCAGTGTGGTCTAGTGTGGTCCAGTGTGGTCCAGTGTGGTCTAGTGTGGTCCAGTGTGGTCTAGTGTGGTCTAGTGTGGTCTAGTGTGGTCTAGTGTGGTCTAGTGTGGTCCAGTGTGGTCTAGTGTGGTCTTGTGGGTCTTGTGGTCCAGTGTGGTCCAGTGTGTGGCCCAAAACCCGGGGCTGTTGGCCAGTGTTCCCTGTTTTTTAGGGTTAAATTTCCTTTGGAATGTGGTTTTTTCATTGGCCCCCCAAAAAAACCCCCCTTCAACCCAATTTCCAAACCCCCTTTCCCAAATTCAAAATTTAAAACCCGCTGTATGCCACTTTCCCCTAAAGTTTAAAATTTTTTTAAACTTTTTTGGGATGGTGGGTTATTTTGATTGGGGGCACACAAAATTCCAAATTTAACACAATTTTACACCAAACCTTATATTTAAATTTTCCCGTTTGTTGATTTCCAAATAACAAAAAGTTTACCCTTTATTTATTTACTTTTGGGTTTAAAAAGTTTGGATGGTTTTTTGATGGGGGACGGGCAACTTAAAATTAGCGGTTTTAAAAAAACAAAATTTGGGCACACCAAAGCGGAGAGTTTTATGTTTCCCGTTTTGGGGTGGAATTTTCACGTTAGAGCAGAAATAGGGGGGTTAAAATTTTTTTTTGATTTTTTGTTTGTCCGAAAAAATCCCCAAATTTTCTTGAATCACCGGCTTTCCCCTTTTGAGGCCGGACCGGGCCAATCCTCCTGAGGACCGACCCCCCCTGGGAAAAATTAAAGAGGGGGCCCGGTTTGGGGGGGGATCAGCCTTTTTGGCGGAGGGGGCCGATTCCCCAATTTTTATCCCCCGTTAAAAATTAAGGGAAAATAGGAAAATTTGATCCCCTTTTTAAAACCAGACGGGAAAAAAGGGGGCCCCCCCCTGGGTTACAAATGGGAAAAGTTTTTTAAACTGTGGGGTCAGGGAAAAAGGAACCAAATACACCCTTAAAAAATCGTTGAAAGGTTTAAACCTTTGGTTCATTGTGGTTTGGGAAAAATTTTTCCCCTGGGGCCGGGCCCGGGGGACCGGGGGCCCTTCTAAAAAGGGGCCCAGGGGGCCCCCGAGGCCAAGCCCCCCCAAAAAAGGAAACCTTTTAAGGTCTTGGGGAAAACCCTCCAAGAAAGATCAAAAACTCATTGGGGCTTAAAGGAGGGATTTTAAAGTTTTACCACCGGAAAAATTTAAGAGGGAAATGAGAACCCAAAAAACCCTTTAGGGGTTTAAAAAGCCAACGGGGACAACAAAGAGGCCCGGGAGCCTTTGTTTTAGTTTGTGGAAAAATTTTCAGAAAGGGGGAAACTGAAGAGGGCACAGGACCAACAGGAAAAACCACATTGTATTTTAAAATTTTCCCAAAGGGGGATTGAAGAAACCTTAGATCCAACGGGGGTTTAGTTGTGGTGTTTTTGGGGGGAAAAATTTTCCCGGGGTTTTGGAAAACCTAAGTAAAGGGGAAAAAATTGTTGGAAGGGGAAAAAACCCAGGGAGATCTGGCACATGGAAAAAAAAGGAAGCCTTTAAATTGTGGGGTGTTTTGGAAAAATTTTCCAAGGGGGAAACAACGACAAAAGAGCCCAAAGAGAAACCCTTAAATTTGATGTTTGGGAAAAGTTTTACACACAAAGGTCTGAAGAAACACATGGGGTCCACACAGGGATAAATTGTTTTTTTGGAAAAATTTTAAAAAAGGGCTCTTTTTTAAAAAAATAAAAGGGAACAAAAAAATTGTTTATGTTTTTTTTGGGGGAAAGATTTAAGGAAAGGGAAATTTGAAAACCAAAAAAACAAAAAACCCTTATTTTGGTGTTTGGTGGAAAAAAAACAAAAAAAAAGGGGGAAAAACTGAAAAACACCAATTTTTAAAGTCCACAAAAGAGAAACCAATTCATTTGTGTTTTGGGAAAAATTTTCACAGGGGCCCCTTTTGGAACACATTTTAAAACCCCACAGGGAAAAGGGGAAACCCTTGTTTTATATTGTAAAAATTTCCAGGGAGACTTAAGACCATAGAATCCCCAACAAAAGAAAATTTTTTAAATTTTTATGTTTTTGGAAAAGGGTTTAAAAACAAAAGGGTCTAAAGGGGAAAAAACCAACCCCCAAAAAAAAACCCAAACGTTTTGATTTTTTGTAAAAACCCCTTTGTTTTCAAAAGGGAAATTCTGAAGGGGAAAACAGAGCCCCCCAGGAAAATTTTTCTTCCAATTTTTGGACAAATTTTTAAATGTTTTGTTGTTTTCTTTTGTTGTGGGTTTAAAAAAAAAGGTTAAACCCCTTTTTTAAAAATTTTTTTAAGGAAAGTTTTAAAAAGAGATGGGGGCAAAGTTTTTTAACATTTGGGTTTTTTTTAAAAAATAACCCAACCCCTTTTTCTATTTTCTTGGTTGGAGGGAAACCCCAAAAAAACAAAAGAAATACGTTTTTTAAAAAAATCATTTTCCTGTTAAAAGTTTAAAATCTCATTTTTAAAAAAAATTTTGAAAAATTTACTTTGTTTAATTAAACGTTTCACTTTTCTTTTTAAAAAACCCATTTGTTTTGTTTTAAATTTTTGGAAGAAAAAATACCCCCTAAAAAAGGGGGCTGGGGTTTTTCCTTTTGCCCATGAAAAGGGAAAATTAAATTAAAAAATAATTTTAACAATTTTCAAAAAAGTCAAAAATTTTCCCCGAAAATTTATGGGTTTAAAAAAGGGAACTGAGGTGAACCCCCAAAGCTAAAAAAGGGGGGCCCCAAAGGGAAATCAGACCCAAAAAACAAAGGTGGCCCAATGCCCACAATTTGATTCGGGGAAAAAAGCCCTGCTCCGCAAAATAAACAAAAAAAGGAAAATTAAACCCCAAGGGGTTTTAAAGGGTGCCCCGGGGGAACCCACCGGCTATTTTTTAAAAAAATGACCCGGGGAAAAAAAGTTACATTTTAAAGGTGGTTTTTTGTGGTTGGAATCTTTGGAGGAAAACCCCTTGTGGTTTTAAAACAAAAGTTTTATCCCAAACTCCCCAATTTTCTGGGACCCAAACATTTTTTTTTTGGGGGAAATTTAAAACAGAGACAAATCCCCAAATTTTTTTCCTCCAAAAAATTAACTCCTGGTTTGTGGTTTTTTAGGAGGAAAAACTCCTTTTCTCCCCCCATTAAAATTTCAATTTTATAAAATTACTTTTATGAAAACCCTGAAAAAAGACAAAAAAAAGACTTTTTTCTTCAATCAAAAATTTTTTTTTTTCCCCTCAGTAATTTTAAACCGGGTTTGGGCCAGAATTCAATGAAAAATTTAAGAAAGTTTCTGGGGTTTTTTAAAAAACAGTAAAAATCCCCTTTGTACCCCTTGGGGTTTGGCCAAAATTTGTCCCCAAAGTTTTAGTTTTTTTCTGAATTCTGAACAAATACTCCTAAAGGCTCGGGCTTTCTCCCTTTAAAACCCCTTTCAGGGGGGAAGGGGGAAACCCTTAAATTTTAAAGAATTCATCAATTTCCCTTTCATCAAACTTTAGGCCCCCGAAACTTTTACCCCTTTTCCCTGCCGGGGTTATGGTTCAGGGAAACCCCCCGAGCCATCAGGCCCGTGAAAACCTTTTCCCCTGCCCCCACACACAGGAAGGGAGGGGCCCCCACCCAGGAACTTTAGGCCCTCCCAACCCGGGGGGATGGGCCCCCCCTCCCGCCCCGGTTTTTTGCAGGTGAAAAAAGGGCTGGCCTTTTTACCACGAGAAGGGAAAAAAAATAAGTTTAAGAAAATTAAAACCCCAGACAACCCGATGTTTTCCCCGGGGGGAACTCCCCCTTTGTTTTTTTTGGGGGTTTAATGAACTAGGTGTTTTTCCCGGAAAAACCCAAACCCAAAACCCGGATTGAAGGCCTTAGTTTGTGGTCCGGACTCTTGTAGGAAGCAGGGGTCAGAGGGGCGCTTGGGGAGAAAGGACCCGAAAATGCCCTGGGGTTTTTCCCGGGACACCCCCTTAATCTTTAACTGAGGGCCCGGAGGAGTTTCTTTTTTGTGGGTTTAAAACGTTATTTAGACCGGGAAAAAGGGAATTTTTCCCCCAAACCCTTCAAATCCGCGATGGGAACAAGAGAAGGCCCCCCATAAAATCCTTTCTGCCCATTTCACCCTCCTAGAGCAACGACTGTCTGAGTTTCACTTCCTTAGCGACTTGCTTTGACTTGATGAACAACATGCATTTGTCCAGTGAACGGGCGCACAGCTCTATTGGGGGAGGCAACCAGAAGTGTGTGGACAGAGTGCAGCCGCTCAGTTTGAGATCAGGAGGAAGAGGAGGCTTATCGTTCGTACTTCATTCCTGGAGGAGGAGTTGAAAAGAGGAGTGAAGACAAAGAGCAGCGATTAATCCAAACAAAGTTTTGCATCTGTTATCTCATAGGATAACAAATGTTTTCCAAATTGATCGAGTAGCAGGTTAACATTAATGAAGCAGAGATCACTTGAGTAACTACTTGATATCGAGGAGAGCTGCCCACAGGGTGAACCACACGACACTGTCCACTGAAAGTTTATTTTCATTATAACATATGCGTGTGATCTTGATTGATTTTTTGTTGAATCCCAAACGGAACTATACGACCGGTGTTTTTCTCCCCACAACATTGAGCTCTGTAGCTGAACCCAGACTAGTCCATAAACTGAGCATAACACAAATAGAGCCACAGGTTGGCCATCTGAATACTAGAATTACAAATGGGACTCAAGGACCCTTTTCACGCGGGTCGAGGTCATCAGAGGTTAAAACTATTATAGCTTCAATTACAAAACACTAAAACCTATTGGTTGAATAAAGTTCTCAGACGCCTGAACTCATTTAGCTTAACTGTGCAGAATTGTCATCACCGTAAACTATTTCACAAAATACACCTGTAGATCTCACGTAGATTTTTCAGCAAAACTTAAAACACATCCTCAGTCTTTAAAACACATTCTGCCTCTAATGCACACGCTATCCATACTGCAAACACAAGGCAATTATGAAATACAAAAGAGAACACATTGATCACCGGCTAATCACTCAAATGACGACCTCAGACAAATGATGTGACACAAACTAAAATAAGCCAGGAGGAGCAACAGGTGGTTAAGGTGGGAAGGAAAGTCTGAGAATGGATAGAAGAATGTGAGAGGATGAGGGTGGGCAGGGAAGGGTATTTAGGAGGAAGGAGGCGGGCTATTATGAGGAGGGCGACGAGAGGAAGAGGATAGGGCGATGCGAGGGTGGGCGAGGAGGGAAGAGGCAACGAGGATAGAGGACACATGCAACCTGTGGGCGACCCTGGAGCAGCAGCCAGAGACCATATGATGTCCATGACGACGAGGCAGCAGGACTTGACCAGCCCGAGCAAGTTGTGCATCGCCACAGACGCGCTCAGGGGGCGGGGCTGATGTCTTGCCCTCGTGGTCGACATGTTCTGACTGCCCTGCAGCTGCTTCCAAAGACACACACAAGAGGCTTCTTCCCCTGCTCAGGAGAGGGAGAGCAAACAGGTGGTTGAAGGTGGGAAGGAGAAAGTCTGAGAATGGATGAAGAAACAATGTGAGAGATGAGGGCAAGTGTGTGCTCTGGGTGAAGCGAGGAAGAGGAGGAGGCGGCATGCTGGAGGAGAAGTGGGCGGCGAGGAGGATTTAGTGAGGCGACGAGAGGAAGAGGGCTGGGCGTATCACGAGGTGGGCGAGGAAGACGCCCGAGGAGGAAGGACACAGAGTGTAACCCGTGGCGACCCTGGAGCAGCAGCCAGACCATATGATGGTCCACAGACGACGAGGGCAGCAGGACTTGGACTCAGCCCGATGTTGTGCATCGCCATGGTGACGGCGTTCAGGGGGCGGGGTCAGGATGCTCCTGTCTCTCGGTGGTCGCACATGTTCTGGACTCCGCTCTCTGCAGCTGCTTCAAAGACACACACAAGAAGCTTCTTCACCGGAAGAGGACATTGATAGGTTTTTTCCTCTCTATATCATGTAAAATAATCACGGTCAAGGAGGCGAGAAATGAATCACAGACAACGTAGTATCTTTGACCCAAGCTTTGTAGAGAGGCTCGAATGCATATGCCTGAACATGACGACCTCCAAGACATTCCATGAGCACCCTTTGGTCCAGCCTTTTATTGAAAGTTGCACACACACACACAACAACAAAGGAGAAGTGGAACTAAGGACGTTGATGGCATATTCCTTCGTCTGGTATCAGACTCCCCGAACACATAACACAACCTTCGGGTGAGGAGCGAGTTCGGGAAGCTCCTCTGATTATTGAGTTTAAAGATATGGTAAGCAATAACATAACATAACTTTATATCTCTGTCAGTTCCTCCTTGTTTATGCTGTTGCTTATTATTTAAACTTGGTCAATAAGGCACTCATTTGATTTGTCTAATTTCTAAGCAGCATGTGTTTTACATGATTTGGGTTAAACAGTCCAAGCAGAATCATGATTATTCTTTTTTTTCTTACATAATTTGTTAGTAACACCACACCAATCTCTTTAGAATTAAACTTTTAGTCAACAGCTTCCTCAATAATTGTCCGTTCCTTGTGAGGTTTTACAATTATGTCATACAAGCAAACCAAAAGTTTCGTTATATTTTCTGTTGGGAGCATTGACAGGTCTTCCCATGTCATCAATACATATGAATATATAGATTTCAATGAAATCATCCGTGAGGTGAGCCGAACACGATGCTAGATTACTGATTGCTCCTCGTTTGAGTTCCTCGGACCTCTCGCTCCATCACCCGAGCGACACCTGGAAGCAGGGATGGTTGGTTTCTTCACTGGCGTTGAGATGGCTGTCTTTTCGCAGACAGCCCCTTGAAGTCAGTCTTCCTCGTCTGGATCAGGGCACTAGTTCGGGATTTCTGTAGGAACAGTTTGCAATGGGAAAGATGTATCCAGGTGGTCCTCTCGGCTATCTTTACAGCGGTTGCAGTCGCTGACCTGTACAGACATAAGGGGGGAGACAGGTGAATCTGGCAAGACATTTGCTTCCCTGACTCCTCTCCCATCATGTCTTCTTCATGTACTCACTAGTGTTTTCTCACCCACTTGCTCTAAATCTGGGTGAGTTAGTAGTAGTGGGCGTCCATGAATGATTAAATTTCTGAGGGTTGTGTGATGCATGGCACACATGCTTTAAAAATTTAAGTAGTTTGTTCTATCATAGATACCATCCCTCCTGTTGAGACATGGCGTGCCATGACTCAAAATAGCAACCTTGAATAGACTTCTTTGTAGCCCATAATTTTTCTTTTACTTGGGCTTGTGCCTTTCTTTTGCTGCTCGGAACCACTATTCTGCTTGTTTTAGTTAAGTGGTGTTTTGATTCTGAGTCTGGGTTTTGTTTCTATGGCGATGGTTTTAGATTTTTACAGATTGTTTCTATCTCAAAACGTTTAGTTAGCCGGAAAAGCCGTATTTTGTTTTCCATTTTATTTTCATTTTTTTCAGATATTTCACTATCTGAGTCCTGTTTGAACATAAACAATGTGTCGCCTGAAAATTCCTTATTCAGGCTTTCCATGAAAATTACCCATTGTTTATGGTGTGATAAATAGTATTAGTACATTTCCTTGTTTCTTTACCCAAACCTGTCAATCTGTGGTTGTCTAATTGAACAGGTCGCATGCGCTGATTCAATAGAGTCACAGCATTCATTCAAAACAAATATAAACAAACAAAGCTAAACAAACACATAGTTCTCACAAATATGTATTAGTTCACCACACTTATTTTTCTGACGTAATCAACCTTTATTTCTCAAAAGGGCAAAACCTTATTTTTTCCGACCGTAGTCAACCTTTATTTCTAAAGGCAAAACATTATTTTTCGCCAGAATCAACCTTTATTTTTGTAAAGGCAAAACCATCGTACTTTGTCTGGGTCATTTCTCCTTCTGTCTTCGATCCGCGGATCCGTCAATCCACGACTGGATTTCCTCTGCAGAGGCCCTGCACAGGTGTCAGTGGCCCGCAGGAAAAAGAAAATCCAGACGATGGGTATGTTGGGATCGGTCCTGCACCTGTTATGATAGGCTCTATCATGTAAAATAATCACGGTCAAGGAGGAGAAATGAATCACAGACAACGTAGTATCTTTGACCCAAGCTTTGGCCAAAGTGGAAGCTCAGTCGCCTATGCTCTGAACATGACGACCTCCAAGACATTCCATCGAGCACCCCTTTGGTCCAGCCTTTTATTGAAAGTTGAACACACACACACACACAACAACAAAGGAGAAGTGGAACTAAGGACAAGTTGACATATTCCTTCCGTCTGGTATCAGACTCCCCGAACACATAACACAACCTTCTGGTGGGAACGCGGAGTTCGGGAAGCTCCTCTGATTGTTGAGTTTAAGATATGGTAAGCAATAACATAACATAACTTTATATCTCTGTCAGACATGTTGCTTGTGATGTGGACGAAGTGCTCCGCCCCGGAGACCAGAAGAAGCCCGTTGGTGACATGTTGACTCCCTTCACTGGAGGAGTGTCGACTGCAGGAGGCCCGCAGTGCATTGGAGGCTGGATCATGGACCATGAACTCACCGTGGGGCCTTGAACATCCTGCTTTCTATTGGTTACGCTGACAGGACTGACTGACCAATACATGTTGACTGGTTGCAGCTTCATACCAACAAAGAACAAGAATGACCGTCTGACAGAGACAAAGGACACGCTGTGAGCTGCAGAGTGCAGTCCTGTAACAATAGGGTACAAGGAGGAGGAAGAACAAAAGAAATGCAGAGAGCAAAGCACAGGAGGAAATCTATCAATGTGTAGCGACTCATCAAACATGTTTTCCTTCATATGAAATTTGTTCTGAGATTAAAAATCTACTTCTCCCTGGGAACTATATGTTTTGAACAATGTGTTTTCTATTTATTGGTGTATTGTTTACTGACTGCTTGATAGTGAAGATTATATGGATCACTTTGTTCATGATTTGAGAGCAGTGTTTGATTTTGAGCACAGGTAAAACTGTTTTGAGTTTCAAGAAATGTGTCTTAGCAATTGAGAAAAACTGAAACATTGGACACAGAAACATCCACGTCACTCACAGCCACGCCCCCTTCGTCACGGTCCAAATCCAAATCCACGATCGATCCTGTCCAACAGAAGTCCGTCACGTTTACAAGACAGAGTTCAGGACATGTTCACCCCCGAAAGAAAGAAAGAAAGAAAAGAGGAACGTGCCCTGACGCACATGGCCACACGACCAGATCACGTGACTCACCGTGTCGCCCTTGTTCATGTTTTGGTTGTTCAAAGTTGGATTCATGTTTCATTCGGCTCCCCCGCGTTGCATTCACTCACTGGAAGCTGGGAAGATGCGTTCAAGGTCCAACAGCCGCCTCTCCTCCTCAGGGACAACTTGAATAACAAGAAGAAGAAACACACACACACACACACACACCAGGCCGAAGATTAGAGGCTTTTTCCACGAGCACACCGTGACTGGTTTCAACACGAAGCTGACAACTGTTAAGTATTCAGAAATCCCCTGGTGCTGAACCGAAGAAAATGTCCGGAGTCGAAAAGTTCTAATAAAATGTATTTAATAAAAAGTATTATCAATCGTTGATAATAACTAATAACTGTTCAGATACAGAGTATAAATTCTCGGCCGAGGACTTCTAAGGCTTCACAATCCACAGACCACTCCTGGCTAAACCAATTGTAGTTAACTGTCTCTTGCTTCACCTAAAAGAAGTGTCTCAGCATCCGAAAGTTCATTTTGTATTTCGGGCGTCCGCCCCAGAAATATCCACTTCTCATTGGATACATTGTCTTGGTAACACCTTTCCCCAATTCGCTCATTGGCCGAGCCGTCTGGCTGTTGGTAGATTTGCATATCCACATGAAGTCATCACTCCGTCCACCATTTGCCCTCTGACATGCGGTCCACTGCATGAATGGGGTTTCCTTCAGGGGCTCTCTCCATGCCGGGGGGGAGGGGATTCCTTGCTGCCACTGATCTGCTTTCTTGGTACACAAAGAGATTCATCTTTGCCAGTGTGTTACAGCAATGCATTAAACAATAATACACAGACACTTACCAAACAATATTGTAAATTATTAAACAACACACATTCTATAACAACATGTATGAAGTTATGGTACATTAGTAAATCCTAATTTACATATTGCTTTAGTAAATTATCTAATTCAACAATCCCTCCTTTTACACTATTCCATAGTGTAAACATCTTATGTAGTGAATTATTATTTATCATTACAATGAAGTATTTTTCTCTTTGTGGTTCAATTCAATGTTCTAATTCCAATCCTAAAGTCTCAGAGGTAGATGTTTCTACTTCTCAAGCTATAAAACAGATTTCAGTCCTGCATTAACTCAGTGTGTGTGTGTGTGTGTGTGTGTGTGTGTGTGTCCTTCTCCAGTTTCTGCTTCGGTCTCTGCTTTGTCCTTTTCCTTTCCAAAATGTTCTTCTCCTCAGTCCTCGTCCTCCGCTCCGAATGGCATCGCAGGGGTCCTCAGGATGGCTCTCCGTCTGCTCCTCAGTCTCTCTGAGCCAGGTGATGATGGTGTCCGATGCTCCTGTGGGCAGCTCCTCATGGCAGGTCCTCACAGCAGGCAGTCAGCACACGATGGAGGTCGATGCTGGAGCGTCAGGTGTAGCTGTTGGAGAAAATGAGAACACAACACAGCGGCCACTAGGGCGGCTCTATACAGAATGTGACACTTGACTATGAAAAAGTCTATATTTTAATTTCTATATTTAAAAAAGTATCTAATACTTTCTAGGCTTGAATTCGCAATTTTTAACTGAGTCGGAGGAGCAGCTTCTCACCCCGTGTGGGAGGAATCATCTATTAAATGCGCATCTGTCGTCCAACAGAGTCTCAATTACTTATCCAATCCAATCTAACTTTATTTATCTTTACTGGTTATGATAAATGTAATTGATCCTATCTATGGCCCTTGACTAGGGCATAGAAATATTCAAATCCTACTAGGATCTGATAGCAGGCAGGTATTCGTCCAGCACCCTTCTTTCTCGTGCTTGAACCCTAAAACAGCTTATGGGGAAAAACAAAACATTTGCACCTCGAGGTGCCATTAATGACAGGAGACAGTGAGCAGTGAGAGTCAATGTTGTCTGCACACATCTTCCTATGTTGCAGTCCTAACTCTCGCTCTAATGTCTCAGATATGAACATAATTACAAAAATGTGAAATGGTGTCACTGTGTGAGACCACTTACACCGAGGGCGCTCTGAGGTCCTTGCAATGACTTCAAAACACCCTGTCCACCTGGGCTCAGTCCACTTCCCATGTGAACCTCGAGTCTTACCCAGTCACCTGGTTCCACTGATGACTCATCAGCTGGCTCCTAGTGGGCTTCAGCAACCTACTTGGAGAAAAACTTAGATCTATTCAGTTATTTTTCCCCAGAATATTCTCTGAAATATGTCAAGTCTAGGACTGTCTCCTAACTCTCTGTAGACCCCGCATGGGTCTTCATGTCAATAACTCATGGGAGAGAAATGTTCTCCCTCCTTTGAGGATAATTTAGCCATCATTGTCTCAATTGTTTCAATTGTTGATTAGCTCTCGCGACTATCACCTGTGATTGGGCAATAGACTGCTCCGTGTGAATGTGCTCTCTAGAAATATTTCTTCATGTAGGTGCTTGTTTCTGAATGTGTTAAGTGTTTGGTTGCAAAAGTGTGTGCCATTGTCAGATCTGATTCTCCTTTTAACAGCATCAGTTCTACTCCCTCTCTCCTTTCTCTGAAGCAAATTCCATTTGATTCATAAACATGAAGGTGGAGAGAACTCAATGCAGCCATCACTGGTCGTTGTCACCATCCACTGCTATGCCATATGGCAGCAGTCTTGCCCGCTCAATGGCTTCACCGGTTCTGTTGGATTTGCCGATCGAGACGTGAACCATACTTTCCTTCTGCACCTCTTTTGCTGTGTTTTCCAGCGTGAGCATTCTCATCAGTCAACTTCTGGTCTTCAAGCTACTGGGGTCTTGATTGAAGTTGGCTCTGGTATTTTCCCGAGAACAGATACTGACTGGCTCTATATATGTAAGAAATGTAAATGTAGAAAAATGTCTAAACAATTTAAAATTATTCCGAATAAATTTAAAAATAAAATTATTATACACTATGTGTCTAAGATGCAAGTGTGGTGCAATTGGGAAAATTCAAAATTCTAATTAGTTAGGGGATAAAGTTATGCACTGGAATTGCACAGTGTACACATTTTACAATATTGTCAAAATGGGAAAAAAGGTTATCAGTGTGATTTAAACAGACGTTACGACTTTTAGTCATTTTACTGTTAACACAACAACACCAATTTAATCTAAAACAATGTAAGAAATAAAGCTAAGTGGGAGGAAAAAGGTTACACTGCAGTCCAACCTTCCCTGCAAAAGAATATTCAGATCAAAATGAGATTCATACATTTTCTTTCAAATGTGTTCTAGATCAAAAATATTCATCTATAATTTAAAACCAGTCAATACAATGTTTCCTTTTCAAAGGTCAATCTATTTTAAAGGTTCTTTCATGTTTATGCGACATGCATAAGATCGTCACAATGTGTGTGTTGAGACGGTGGGTGGGGGTGGGAAGAGAGAGAATCTTACAGTCATTGAGACCTTCCCCCACATCGTATAAGTAAGTGTTGGGAGTCCTTTGTCTAAAACATAGGGTCCACTTTCTCACTCTTTCCTTACTCTTATCAGTCAAGGAATCTTGGTGGCATGTGGGCCGCGAGGGGGTTGGGAGAGGGAAGGGGGGGGAGAGAGACCTGCATCCTGACCTCCCCTTTCTGGTCACTCATAAAACCCCACTCTTATCTTAGCTTCTTCAAAAAGCCCTTGTTAAAATTATGTCCCCTGCTTTAGAGGGAAAAAGTTCCATCCATCCAAAATCAAATCAAAGTCATTCACCAAGCTAGATAAAAAATGATTCAAACTATTAAGTTACAATCCTATTTAAATGAATGTTCTCAACCACTACCTTCAATGGTTTTATGTGAAGCACCTTAAAATGTGCCTATGCAAACAAACTTGCTCTGCTTATGTGATGGTGTATGTAAAGCATCAGTTTAGTTGCTAAAGTGTGTGTGTGTGTCAGCTATGGCAAAAACAGTTGAGTACAGTCTGGTAACTTGTAATACCTAAATTGGACACAGTGGTGCAAATTATCGCTCTTGTTGTAATTCAAAATGTGGACACACGATGGTGCTATAGAGGGTCGATGGTGCTAGAGGGTTAGTCCCTGCAGTACTCTCTCAGCCCACTGGGGGTAAGTTGTAATAAGTACTCCCTACCACTCAGTGGCGCTATTTCCTATTGGTGCTGTACTCTCGACCGCTCGGTCCTACTTCCTGTTTTCCGCCATGCTGGTTTCTTTTTTTAGTTATACGTTCTTTCCTCAGCGAAGAGCGCTGGTATCTATTCTGCTTCAATAGCGTCTTGCCAGCTAATGCTAGCTCAGCTCCTTCAGGTTGTGGTTTTTATCTCGTTCGTCACCCATGCAGATTCTAAGGAGACTATAAGTCAGACCGTCGTCTTAAAAAACGTAACTCTTCCCCGCACAGACTTCTCAAGCTTTATGTTACACCCACTCAGCAAAACCAGGGGCTTAATGTCCCTGTTTAATAAATGAGTACGTTCGACGACGACACTCTATCCTTTTCAAAAAAAGGTCACATATCCTTGAGTGCGTACGCCGACGCCACTTCTTGGCACAGGGCTCTTTGGCCCTGCCCGTAACCGGTATCCAAATGTTCATTTTGTATTTCCCGGGCGTCCCGCCCCAGGGGAAATATCCACTTCTCATTGGATACATTGTCTTGGTAACACCTTTCCCCAATTCGCTCATTGGCCGAGCCGTCTGGCTGTTGGTAGATTTGCATATCCACATGATGTCATCACTCCGGCCACCATTTGCCCTCTGACATGCGGTCCACTGCATGAATGGGGTTTCCTTCAGGGGCTCTCTCCATGCCGGGGGGGAGGGGATTCCTTGCTGCCACTGATCTGCTTTCTTGGTACACAAAGAGATTCATCTTTGCCAGTGTGTTACAGCAATGCATTAAACAATAATACACAGACACTTACCAAACAATATTGTAAATTATTAAACAATAACACACATTCTATAACAACATGTATGAAGTTATGGTACATTAGTAAATCCTAATTTACATATTGCTTTAGTAAATTATCTAATTCAACACGTCACTGAATCCGGTGGATCCAGTTTTTTATTCTCCTCTTTTCTTTTTTTACCTGGTGAGTCGACCAGGTGAGGGCGTTTCCGTCTCTCACCTGGGAGTTGGACATCGGCATGGCGCTGCGTTCAAATGCAGCTCGGACCATTGTCACACACACCTGCGCCGGCCCACACTGCTCGTGGTGCCGACTGCTATGGAGGACTCAAAATTACTTAAGTATAAATAAATAAATGCATGAATAAATATAGGAATAAATAAATGTATAAATAAATAAATAAATACAATAATAAATGTATAAATAAATAAATTAATAAATATAAGTTATAACTCAACAGGACATCATTAAATAAATGTATTTCTACATTTCTGTATTCCTTCATTTATTTATATCTCTATTTATGTGTCCACACGTATTTCTTCATTTATTTATGTGTGACATTTATGTGTCGGTATATTCAAATGAGCTGGGCGGTCCGAACCTCATTGTTAAACAGGATTGGTCAAGTCGGGGAGCAAGACAGAAGCAATCGATCCCTAGCACTTGGAAATGTAGATGAACAGCGTTTATTATGCATTCTTGTCTGTACATTCTAAATACTACTGTTGTTGAGTCACGGAATGTAATTTAAGGATGTTTTCAGCAGAGCAGTTAGTAGTTTAAGCATCAAATCTGTGGTTGGTTTATCGAGATTCAGTCTAATGCGACGGAGATTTGAGGTCCTGCTCGCGGGACCACTGAGCTCCGGGCGCTCAGCGCGCTGTGTGGCCGCCGAGAGCAGCCTGATCTCGGCAGGACTTTTTTAAATGCTCCGCTGGCTCTGACGTCTCCGTAGCGGCTAAACATGATATATAATTAGGTTTGGGAGGATCTAAAGAGCACAAAGAGTTTATTATTTATTAAAAGATAACGTTACGTCAATTTGACTGAGGGTTAAGATTCATAACTTCATATTGTAGCGACCCTGGGTCAGGAAAGCTACGAGATGTATAATTATTACCGTTTATTCGTAGCCTACGCCAAACGACAGTGAGCACCGCAACACATTCTACTCCACTGTAAAGTATTTTACAGTGAATAATTGGAGTAAATTCATGAGCAAGAACAGTTGATGTGGTGACGTCACAAGACCAGAAAGACCGTCCTGCGTCCTCGAGAGTCTGGACTCCCAAGACCAGACTCCCAAGACCAGACTCCAAGAAAACACGAGTCTGTACTCAGTGTACATGGAATTGATAAACGGCTGAAGTCAAAAAGCTGTCTAGGCTAATTTCTGCTAACGGTTAGTTGAGCGAGCCAACTTCAGCTTCATGTGCCAGGGAGAAGTAGTAGAGCTAAACACACCAGGTGCATCACACTCCTGTGAACAATCATGCTTTAGACAGAGGTTACGACCGCCCAGCTCATTTGAATATACGGACACGTAAATGTCACACATAAATAAAAGAAGAAATACGTGTGGACACATAAATAGAGAATAAATAAATGAAGAAATACAGAAATGTAGAAATATATTTATTTAATTATGTCCTGTTGATTTATAACTTATATTTATTCATTCCTGCATTAATTTATTTATTTATACATTTATTAAAGCATTTGTTTATTTATTTCTACATTTATTTATTTATACATTTATTTAAGCATTTATTTATTTATTTATACATTTATTTAAGCATTTATTTATTTATTCCTATATTTATTCATGCATTTATTTATGTATGTATTGTAACGGACTGAGGGAATGTTATGTTATAAATGTTATGTTCCGGATGTAAGTGAACGCCTCACGAGCTGGTAGCTGTGAGGCGTGTCTGTGATTGGACGGCGAGTGATGTTGTTATGTGTGTGTTGTTGTGTTACGACTCGTTCGGAGCAGAGCTATGACCCGGAGCAGACGTGAAGCTGGTTTGGAGGTTTTCACGGCGTTTTGCTGTAGTTTTGGCGTAGGCTACGGCCAACAGTAGCTTGTTCTATGTTCCTTGAATAAACACCCTATAAGCCATCTACGTCTCGTAGCGTTCCTGACCCAGGGTCGCTACATTTGGTGTCAGAAGTGGGATCCCACAAGACCCGCACTACACCCCTCCATCCACAGAGCGATGGGCTGGTCGAGAGATTCAACCGCACGCTGGCACAACAGCTGGCCATCGTGGCAGCTAAACATCAGCGCGACTGGGATGACCACGTGCCTCTGGTGCTGATGGCTTACAGGTCTGCGGTGCAGGACTCCACTTCCTGCTCTCCTGCCCTTCTCATGCTCGGCAGAGAAATCCGGACGCCAGGGGAGATGATGATGGGGAAACCTCCTGACGCCTCAGGGTCCCGGCTCGACTATGCTCGAAACCCAGGACCGCTGAGTCGGCCCACGAGTTTGCCAGGAACCAGATGTGCAGTGCAGGCGTAAGGCAAAAGAGGAACTACGATGTGCACGTCAGAGGACGACATTTTGAAGTCGGAGAGCTGGTCTGGGTGTATAGCCCTCAGAGGAAGAAGGGCAGGTGCCCAAAGCTCGATAGTGAGTGGGTGGGGCCCTGCCGAGTCCTGGAGAGACTTGGAGAGGTGGTGTACAGGGTCCAACTGCCACCACGAGGAAGGAAAGCTCTGCATCGAGACAGGCTGGCCCCTCTCTAGGGGCACATCCACCCCATCAGGACAAGAGCCTGGGCACGGGAACCCTGGACTCAGCCCAGACGACCCCAAACCCTTCCCAATGGGCCCAGCCTTGCCGCCTTCACAGACTCTTAGTGTCCTGGCCCCCTCCTTCCCATCCTGCCCTTGGTCCCAGCGTCCCTTAACCCCTTTCCTTCTCCCCAGCGCCGGCAGCCGCAGAGGAACCGCAGGCCCTGACCACCTGAGAGACTTTGTTTGCCCCTCGGGCGAGGGACTTTGGGGGAGGGTAGTGTAACGGACTGAGGAATGTTATGTTATAAATGTTATGTTCGGATGTGAACGCCTCACGAGCTGGTAGCTGTGAGGCGTGTCTGTGATTGGACGGCAGTGATGTTGTTGTGTGTGTTGTTGTGTTACGACTGCTCGGAGCAGAGCTATGACCGAGCAGACGTGAAGCTGGTTTGGAGGTTTTCACGGCGTTTTGCTGTGGTTTTGGCGTAGGCTACGGCCAACAGTAGCTTGTTCTATGTTCCTTGAATAAACACCCTATAAGCCATCTACGTCTCGTAGCGTTCCTGACCCAGGGTCGCTACAGTATTTATACTTAGGTCATTTTGAGTGCTCCATAGACTGCGACCGCGTTGCTTCTGCTGCCCTCTGCTGGCCCTTCTTTAAACGTCCAGTTTGGCTTTTTACGAGGGCCTGAACGTTGCATTTCATTGTCAACCTCACACAGCTGAGGCTCAACACAGAGTCATCATTTAGTAGTGAAGACAAGGACAGCTTTAAATAATCAAAGTACTGATTCTGCAGTTTGCTGGTGATTTATATGGAATAATAAATCAGTAGTATTGATCAACTTTACATTGTTCCTATTTCACTTGAACGTCTCTTTTGATCTCTTCACAACTAATCAACAGACGTCACACTGAGACCTTTAGAAGGATTCAAGTTCCACTGACAGTTGGAAATAATACCGTGGATGTGTTGATGCTTTTCTGATATCGTTGTGCATTCAGTCAGTGACAGTAAAGTTAATTATAACTAAGGAATTAATATCAGTTTGACACTTTTCACCATTATGACACCAGGAGAATTTACTAGACACGTTTTCATGACACTAAAAACCTGTTGGGTGTAAACTGTGTGGACAGAGAGAGTCGAGGTGCTTGGACCTCCACTACATCCTGGTTATCAGGAGGAGGGCGCCCCCTGGTGGTGAGCTTCACTTTCACATGTCACTTGTTGAGCTGCCGTGATGTTCACGACAGGAAGACGTGGACACACTTCACTGAGCCTTCAGCAGCTTGAACCTACGAGACATTTAAAGTGATGTCAACTCACACAACGTCAGTCTGCTCACAGGAGTCACCCCCTGTGACACGGATGTTACGTTCAGGGCACATGGGGAAGGTGGGAGAGAAGAGCTTCCACTTGACAAACAGTTTTCTCATCAGCTCTCAGGTTGTAAATAGTATTTCTGGAATGTGAGGTTTGAGGCTGTGGGTTAAAGTTTCTCTGACTTCTTTAATTATGAAGAAAGAACAAAGTAATACTTGTAAATAATCAACTCCACAGTATCTGTTGTCTCATGTGTGTCAGGACCAATGTTCCCTCTAATTTTTCATGTGTCTGGGCATACACACAAGCTCCCTGAGCACACTGAGGACCACTGTGAGCAACATCAGATGTGCACGCTGTGGCCACACACCAGTATCACACCTGTTCAAAACCTTGGATCATAGCAAGTTACATGGCATATTAAAAGAATCAAATTTCAGCAGCAATTTTCATTAGTTTACTTTTAACCCTTGTGTTGCCTTAGGGTCATTTTGACCCGAATCAATATTACACCCTCCCCCCGCCTTTGGGTCATTTTGACCCGATTCAATGTTTCACCCTCCTGTTACCTTTATATTTACTAACATATTTTACCCTTTGGGTTCAATTTGACGCCAGCAATTAAAACCTCCAGAAAATTATTAGAATTAATATTGTTTTCCAAGTTTAAGTGTGAGGCACTTTATGTTTGTTTGTTGACTACCGAAAGAACACCGACATTAAACATTGAATGGGGTCAAATTAATCCTAAAGCGGGGGGAGGGTGTAATATTGATTCGGGTCAAAATGACTCTAAGGCAACACAAGGGTTAATTAGGGCTGCAACAACGAATCGATAAAATCGCTAAAAATTGATTATTAAAATAGTTGGCAACGAATTTCATTATCGATTCGTTGTGTCGCGCGATTATTACGACGCTCAATAAGTCACGGAGTATAAACAAAGTTGAGTTGAGCGCAGAGCGGCGCTGGAGAAACAAGAGCGGAGTGGAGGAAGAGGAGAGACTGAACGCTGCGTTGTGAGAGCCAATCAGCGCTGAGCTGCTCCTCTGTTGATGAATCTAATTGGCTGCTGCTGCTTACGTGGTGCTGGATGCGGAAGTCATTCACGTCGTCGGAGACATTCACGGAGCTAAGTGCGCTTACGGGTGACGTTATGAACCCAGACACCAGGGCGCTACATGTCACGACGTGTGTGACATTTCCACAAGAGTATAACGTAGAAAACGTGGTTATTTATTCCGTGGCGGATTGTGGAAAATATTTTTCCACAGAGAAAGGCAACGGAGATAAGCCACGACGTCACTCGCTGTGAGCGCTGCGCTGCGAGTGCAGACATTTAACGGAGCGGAGCAGCGCGTGCGCTCTGATCGCTCTTTTAATGAAGTATTGATACTAAAAATATGCTAAATCACATCGTTTTTAACGTACGGGTACTTTGTTAGTATCGCTGCACCGTGCAGCGTGACAGCAGCAGATGTAGCGGACTAACATTCAAGCTAACCTAACTTCCCTAACGCTGTCGACATCTGAACGCTGATTGGCCGAGACGCGACACGTCCATCAAAGATGTTTTATTGCGAAGAGCACCACTTTACATTTTTTCCGCGTTTCACTGCAATCTCAACGGCAGCGGGCCAGGTGAAAAAAATAAATAATCGGAACGGGTCTCTGATATTGTTCAGGGGGCGGGGCCACATGGGGACCACTGCTCAGGAGAGGAAAGCTGTCAGTCTGTTTGTGACGGTTCATCACCATGGTGACCAGTGAACAGGTTCATCACCATGGTGACCAGTGAACAGGTTCATCACCATGGTGACCAGTGAACAGGTTCATCACTTGCTGACCAGTGGATCTCCAGGACCTTTCCATGACTTTAAACCAAATTTCCATGATTAAACATTTCGTGAAAACTCTGTCTATACGTGACAAAGTGAGAAGATGTAGTATTTTAACTAACAATGAGAATTCCAAAGCATACCGTATATATACCGTGTAAATTAAAATTTGAATAAAACACATTTTCATTACTTTTCCAAATATTTTGGGATTTTATTTTTTTCAATTACTTTTCTAGGCCTACAAATAGCCATTTAAAAATTCCATGACTTTTCCAGATTTTCCATGACCGTACGGACCCTGTTTTGAATAAAGGGTTGAAAATGACAGTTTTTTTGTTTTTTTATCCGATTAATCGATAAAATAATCAACCGATTAATCGATTATCAAAATAATCGTTAGTTGCAGCCCTACTTTTAATATAAGCGATTTGGCCCACTTAAAGCCCCACTATGTAACTTTTGGACCTTAAAATAACAGCTTGAAAAAAATTGTGCCGCTACAATCAGTGCGTTTACATGCAATCGAATTATTGGCTTAGTCGGACTGAAATCGAATTATCCGTTTCATGTAAACACCTTAGTCGGACTATGTGCGGTCCGACTTCGGTCCGATTAACACCCCTGGATAGCTCGGTCCGATCCAGTTGATAACTCTGAATTCGATTCGGAACTGGACTTTGCGTCTTTGCGCATGCTCGAGATCCCGCTGCCCTCCTCCCTCCCTCCCTCCCATGTCGTGACCCGGAAGTCGAAAGAGACGATAAATTGTCACGGCAACCTGGCCGCAGAAAACAAACAAATAACCAGTCCGCTGCTAACCATGTTGGTGCCCTAAGCATAACTTCTCATGATGCCCTGAGATAGGGTCTGTGGCGGATGTGTCGTAGCATCACGGCAGAGCGATTGCGACCCCGAAGTGTTAACGGGGTGCTGAGCGATTAAATATATCTCTTGTTCTGCCTGTTTTGTGATATACATGCCTAAAAGGCGCCCTAATATTTCTAGACTGAAATAATATCGGCATTATAATTATTATAACTGAGTTTTATTAGTTGCCTATTTTGTGGAGCCCCTCAGGACTTGGTGCCCTAGCGCGCTGCAGCGTTATGGGAGCGGCGGCGCTGCAAACAACGCTATGGAGAACACAAGAGCCACCACACATTTCTGGACCGAAGAGCAGACAGAATTTATGCTTAATGTATTGAAGGAGTTGAACATACTAAAGTTCATGGTTCTTTCTCGAAATGTTGATGTTGTTGTTGGTGGTGGTGAAGAGGTCAAGCGGAAATGGCTGTATCACCACGAGTTGTAATGAAAACAGCGCCACCTATCGTATCGGATATGACATGCTTTCGGCCAATGATTCGAATTACTCACTGCCATGTATATTGGGATAACAGCAGATCCCCCAAAAGATAGCATAGTCCGACTAAAGCAAGATTCGAATTATACCATCATGTAACCGCACTGATTGACTTTTAATATGACGATTTGCGTCTCTGCTATTGCCATCGGGGGTCTGTGGGGAAATAACTCCGCTATGTAAGATTCTGGAGCCGCCCGGTACATCCGGCGGATGTACTCGACCTGCTTTCTGGCAGTGATTACGCAATGTCATAAAGTGCCACTCCACGCTCGCAGCTCCAGTATAAGGGTAGCTTTTTTTATGTAGCTTTTTGGTGTTGTCAACAATATTGTATTCGATCACACGTACTCCACATTTTCAGTCCCCCAAAACAAAAGTAAATGACTGCACGCGCGCACCCGCGCGCGCACCACCCCACCCCCCTAAAAAAGCCGCCAAACAGCTGATCGACCAGGCGGAAACAGGCGGAGGCGCCGCGTTCAATCCCCGTGCTCCTTCACCCTAGTCCGGTAGGTGCTGGGCCAGTTCACAGTGTTCCTGCGCAGTCTTCTATTAGTGATCCCGCCCGTTGGTATGAATCCAAAATAGAAAGTCGCCGGATTGTTGCCGTTCTGAGTCCGCCGCCTGTCAGCGCGCTCCAAACAAAAAAAACTCGTCACCTCCCCTCGTCACCTTTATAACCCGTGACACGTACAAATAATAATAATAATAATATTATAATACAGGACAACACATGATCCCAACTCAATACAAGTGTATGCGAGGCTGCATCTATCGTCACTGGGTATTTACGACACTGAAGTCGAAACCTAAATACCTAAAAACCTGAAGGGGGCGCCAAAAGTGAAAAACTACATAGTGGGGCTTTAAGATGAAAAAGACAAACATCTTGTTGTTCATGAGATGTATAGTACGTTATATATGCGAGAGTCCTGCTTTGGCCATGGGAAGAGTCCTGCTTTGGCCTGGCTGTGATCCAGTTGTGGCCTGGCTGAGGGTCCTGTTCTGGAACAAATGAGACATATACACCTTTCAGACATAACATTTTGTTCACATTAAAACATTCACATTTTGCTCAATGACATGTGCTGTAGCTTGTGATACAGTGTAAATTCCTGTAACTCTTTGTCTGTAAAATATCTAATTACAGTTTTTTTAATTAGCATTTCTACTACCATAAATTATCTAGTAGTAACAGCATTTAATGATTAATATCCATAAATGAAAAATCTTAATAAATGTCACTAGAATATGCACACATTTTGACTTCAATGTTACCTTATTTTTCACATCTGTCCTTCTCACTTCTCCAACGGTTGTACACTTTGTCCAGGTTGATGCTTCGTCTGCTTCTTGCTTTGACTTTATGCGCATCAGCTGGTCCAAATGTGCCACTTCAAGGACTCACATACTTTGACATGTGATTGTGGATTTGTTGAACTGACAGCATTGATGCATTCATTTTGATGGCAAGTAAAATATTGTCAATGAGAACTTTAACTTGCTTGGGGTCAGATTTTGTTTTGTGTGACAGCTCGTTCCTTTTCTCTTTGTCGTTTGCGCTCTCCCGCAATAATGAACCAACCCCCTGTCCCACCTTGAGTCTTCGTACAATTCCAACAGCTTTCACATGACTTTTCTGCTGAATGTGACGCTTGAGGTAGTCCAACTCCCATTCAGTCCACAATGTTACCGCTGAAAGCTCATTTGCTACTTTGGCTTCGCTGCATGTTTTGCAGAGTAGACTTTTCTCACTCGAAAAAGACAAAATATCACCCAGTGTCACCGCTTGTTCTTCTATTTGCACATACTCCGACAGCCATTCCATCCTAAAAGAACCGCATTTCTTTTTTACTTTGGCTTGGTGAGTGGACGTGTCGCCGGCGCTGCCCGTTCGTTCCGCCATGATAAGGGGTTGCATCTCATAACTCCGCTGTATTGTTGTTGGCTAGCTAACCTGCATGGTGCGTATGGGCAGGGCACTATCAATGCTCTGATTGGCTGCGTAGCGTAAGTAAACCGTATCGTATCATTGGCTGGACACCTGTCACTCACTGTGTTACATTGAAAAATGGTACAAAAAACACATTATTGGTTTAATTAATTAGATTAGATTAGGTCTAATATTAGATATTAATTAATACTTTTATGGTGAATTTTATTTTATGCGCTGCATAGATTTTCTTGTGCGCTGAGAATGTACGAGCAGTGAGCGATTCCACAGGCGCGCAGCTTAGAGGGAACATTGGTCAGGACTCAACAAATCCTCCACAGACCCAAAAATGACCAGAGGATTATTATTATGTTAAAGGTGTTTAAGTGTGTTGATGAATCTTTTGTTGACAAACACACTCGTGGTTGTAAACATCAACAAGTGATATCAAACTCTCTCATTTCTCTGTGACAAACATGTTTTAGAGGAAAGTTTAAAGCACAGAGACTGACTGGCAAATGTTCTCTGGTCTCAACATGAACTCTGGACTTTGTGGTGTTTCAGGAGGAAAACTGACTCAGTTATTCTCTTATTAGTGTAAGAGTAGATTCTATGATATAAACCTAATTACATGTAGGAGTTATAATCAGACCAGAGCAGTCGATCACAGGAGTAGCTGGCGTGGAAGCGTGACAAACGACAGAAAGTTTGGAGGATTAGTTTCAGCGGAGTGTACCTGTGACTGGACTAAGGATGGGAGGCGATAGCGATGGAGAGGGTGGGAGTGAGGATATGGATTATGTTAAGTTGTAATAGTTTATTTTGATAACATCTGCAGAGGTCTTATGTTTTAAATGAATACATATAGAAAGATATTATAATAGACAATATTAAGGAGAATATTGATATTGTTATTAATGTATTATGAAGCATAGTGGTAATGTTTACTCTATGCAAATGTAAATGGCAAGAATTAATATATATTGCATGAGAGTGACTGTATGTTAGTATTATAGATTGACAAAGCCGGTTGAAATCCGTGAAGTGACTCACAATAACAAGAGACTTTTATTGTGAAGGTGACTTTTAATCCAGTCAAAAACAAGACGGGAATCTTATTGTGAAAATACTTTAGCGACGGGACCGGAAGTGACGTTTCGACTGGTGAGAGAAAACTCCGCGTCTCAGAGAGACCGCTCTCTTTCTCAGGTAAGCCCCGAGGGGAAGGTTGTGCTTCCAGGTGGAGCCGGCAGCCGGCGCCGGGACACGAGGAGAGAGCGCTTTGAATGTTTGATTTACACTTCCTGCCATTAAATGTTGATAACTGAATCCATGCGCGTCCGGAAGCCTGTTTTTCCACCATCTCTGAAGTGCCCAGTTTCAGAATACTCAACAATTATAATAGCTGGACTGAAGTGGGGAATAAGAAACGAGCCACGAGTCGTAGCAGTAGATCTGGTAGTCGTGGGGACGGGAGAGAGAAAAGCAGGGGGATGAGGGAAAAGATTGCAGAGAAGGAGGGGTTCAAAATAATTGTGAGATTCAAGGACGGAAATGACATTCGGAAAATAAGCCCGGTGGCGCTGACTCATGGGTTGAAGGAGAAAGTTGGCAGATTGTGATGGCGAAGGTGCTGGCTGATGGCGGATTGTTGATCCAGTGTAAGGACGAGGGGCAGAGAGGAAAGCAATGAAGCTGAAAAAGTGTGCAATATAGTGGTTGAGCGTGAAGAAGTTAAATGATGGGCCCTTTGTTAGAGGCGTGATATACGGTATCCCAGTGGAAGAGAACGTGGAGGAACTGAGAGCAAGTATTAAAGGGGTAAAGTTCTAGGATTAAACGTCTGCAGGCAAGACGAGGTGGAGAAAGGGTGGACAGTTTGTCAGTGCTGCTAGATTTTGAAGAAAGGGTGTTGCCTGACTCAGTTACTGTGGGGTATTTAAGGTATAGAGTAAGAGCATATGTCCCACCACCTTTGAGGTGTTTCAAATGCCAAAAGTATGGCCATATTGCGGCAGCGTGTAAAGGGAAGCAAAGATGTGGAGAATGTGGAGGGGAACATGACTACGGGAAATGTGAGGCTGGGACAGATCAAATGTGCAAATTGCGGAGGTGCACACAGTGTGGCCTATGGTGGATGTGAAGTGAGAAAGAAGGCAGTGGTAGTGCAGCAGCTGAAAGTGAAAATGAATATATCGTATGCAGAAGCAGCAAAGAGGGCTCAGAGGGAAAGTGGGGGAGAGAGGGAGATGTGGGAAGGAACCGGCTCAACAGCCAAGTGAACAACTATTGGCTAAGAGTCAAAGGAGATGAGAATATAATGGCAGTAAATAAGGAGAACTTTGTGTTTTTCATGGCAGAAGTGGTTAACTGCACATTCCAGGCAAAAGGGAGATCTGAGAAAATTGAAATAATAGTAAAAAGTGCAGCAAGATACTTAAATATTCACGGAATAACTGGGATGGCGGTACAGGAAGAGCTTAGAAAACAGGGGCAGTTAACCAAAGAATCATGCTCACAGGATTAATCATCATGTTAATTACCGCATTGAAAATGCCGGAAGGTTATGTTTTGATCGCCGTGTATTTATTTATTTATTTGTATGCGTTTTATTCGCAAAACTCAAAAAGTATTGAACCGAATCGCATGAAATTTGGTGGGATGATTGTTTATTATCCGGGGACCAGTGGATTAGATTTTGGGATCGATCGGGTCAAAGGTCAAAGGTCATGAACAGGTCAAAATCTTTCGCAGAACTCAAAAAGTATTGAACCGAATCGCATGAAATTTGGTGGGATGATTGGTTATTATCCGGGGACCAGTTGATTAGATTTTGGGATCGATCGGTCAAAAGGTCATGAACAGGTCAAAATCTTCGCAGAACTCAAAAGTATTGAACCGAATCGCATGAAATTTGGTGGGATGATTGTTTATTATCCGGGGACCAGTTGATTAGATTTTGGGATCGATCGGGTCAAAGGTCAAGGGTCATGAACAGGTCAAAATGTTCTTGAATCGCATGAAATTTGGTAGGATGATTGGTTATTATCCGGGGACCATTTGATTAGATTTTGGGATCAATCGGGTCAAAGGTCAAGGTCAAGGTCATGGAAAGGTCAAACTCATTTTTTACCATAGCACGATACATTTTTGTCCAATTGGCATGCAACTAATGCCAAAATGTTCATAATTCAATGCCCAATCTTGTGATATGCGAAGGTATGCGCTCTACCGAGTGCCCATTCTAGTTCTACAATGGAATGCTCGGAGTTTGTTGGCAAATGGACAATAATTCAAAAATATGTTGGGGATATGCCTCAAGCCAGATGTCATATGCATACAGGAAACATGGTTAAACCAAATGTGGACTTCAGACTAGCTGGATATGCGTGTTCGTGTGATAGGGAGGTGGTCAGGAGGAGGATGTGCCACATTTATTAGTGAAGACGTCACATTTAGAGAGGTGAAGATAGGGACCGAGCTCGAATATGTAACTGTGGAGATCTGGGCAAGGGAAGGAGAGGTCATAGTTGTACATTTTTATAATCCCTGTAAAAAATTAGAGGTGAATAGATTGGCACAAATTGAAAGGATAGGTGGCAACAAGGTGGTGGTATGTGGAGATTTTAATGCACATAGTACATTATGGGGTGGAGCAAGAACAGATCTCAATGGGGAGGTAATGGAAGAGTTACTAGAGGAACACAATTTGGTTTGTTTAAACGATGGCAGAGGGACTAGATTAGATGTGCACACAGGGAACATGTCGCTTAGACTTAACCATTGTATCTAGGAGTTTAGCAGGGATATGCTAGTGGGAGGTAGAAGAGGAAACGTCAGTGGGCAGTGACTATTTTCCAATAAAGTGTCAAACAGCATTACAAAGGAGTAGGAACAGGGGAGTGGATAGGTAAGGGTGTTTAATAGGGCAAATGGGAACTTTTCAAATATATATGAGCAAGAAATGGATAAAATAGACTTAAATGAAGATATTGAGGAGATTGATACAAAAATGACATTTACAATACTGGAAGCAGCAAAACAAGCAATAGCTAAAAGTAAAGGAAGGATGGTGAAATTACAAATGACCTCTTAATGGCAGCAGATAAAGGACTCCTCTCTGTCCTGGTCTTGTTAGACCTTAGTGCTGCATTCGACACCATTAACCATGACATCCTGTTACAGAGACTGGAGCAGTCGATTGGCATTTCAGGCACGGCACTAATTTGGTTTAAATCATATTTATCAGATCGATCTCAGTTTGTATTTGTAAACGATGACGCCTCGATAACCACCAACGTTAATCATGGAGTTCCACAAGGTTCTGTGCTTGGACCAATTTTTTTTATTTTACA